>NW_026019407.1:0-80670 GCF_003254725.2 Canis lupus dingo | reverse complement strand
CAGAGTCACCAGGTACCAATGATGCCCAGGTGAGGACCAGAGTCACAAGGTCTGGATGACGCGCAGATATGATCAGAGTCACCAGTTCCAGGTGAGGCCAAGAAAGAGTCCACATCAATCAGGCCCAAGTGGGGAACAAAGTCACCAGGACTGCGTGAGGCCCAGATGGGGACCAGATTCACCAGGTCCAGGTGAGGCCCAGGTGGTGACCAGAGTTCCCGGGTCTGGGAGAGGACCAGGTAACAACAAGATTCGACCAGTCACCAGATCCATGTGCGGACCAGCTAAGGACCAGATTCACTAGGCCCAAGTGAAGCCCAAGGGGTGACCAGATATACCAGGTAAGGGTGAGGCCCAGAAGGGGAACCAGAGTAACCAGTTTAGTTTGAGGCCCAGAATGGGACCAGAGGTCCGTGGTCAAAGTGAGGCCCAGGTGTGGAATAGAGTATCCAGGTCCGAATGATGCCTGGGTGAGGACCAGCGTCACTAGGGCCATGCAGGCCCAGATGGGGAACAGAATCACTAGGTCCTGTTGAGGCATAGAATAAGACCACAGTCACCAGTATCAGGTGAGACCCTTGTGGGAACCAGAGCTACTCTACCCAGCTGATTCCCAGGTCCATGTGAAGCCCACGTGAGGAGAAGATTCATCAGGTCGAATTGAGGCTTAGCTGGGGACAAGAGTCACCAGGACTGGGTGCGGCCTAGGTGGGGCAAGATTCAGCAGTTCTGAGTTAGGTCAAAGTGGGGACGAGAGACACTAGGTCCAGGTGAGGCCAAACTGAGTACCAGAGTCACCAGATCTAGGTGAGGTCCATGTTGGAAAGAGAGTCACCAGGTCCAGGAGAGGTCGAGGTGGGGACCAGAGTCACTAGATCCGGGTGAAGTCCAGGTGGGGACCAGAGTCACCAGATCGAGGTGAAGCCCAGGTGGGGACCAGATTCACTAGGTGCAGATGAGGCCCAGGTGAGGACCAGAGTTACCAGGTACACG
Source organism: Canis lupus dingo (assembly GCF_003254725.2). Classification (NCBI taxonomy): domain Eukaryota; kingdom Metazoa; phylum Chordata; class Mammalia; order Carnivora; family Canidae; genus Canis; species Canis lupus. The sequence continues at coordinate 79,677 of NW_026019407.1, read as the reverse complement.
TGAGGATCCGGTGGGGATCAGAGGCAACAGGGCCATGTGAGGCCGGCTTGGGTACCATGGTCAACAGGTCTACTTGAGACCCAGTTGTGGAACACAGTAAGCAGGTCCAGGTGAGTCCACCGTGGTGACAAGAGTCACCAGGTCCAGGTGAAGCCCAGGTGGACACCAGGATAAACAGGTACAGGGGAGGCCCTTGAAAGAACCAGAGTCAAGAGTTCGAGGTCAGGCGCAGGTGGCAACCAGGGTCAGCAGGTCCAAGTCAAACCAAAGGAGACTTCACAGTCGCTAGGACACGGTGAGACCCAGAGGGGGACCAGAGTCCCCTGGTCCAGGTGAGGTCCAGTTGTGGAACACAGTCACCAGGTCCCAAATTTGCCCAGCTTAGGACCATGGTCAACAGGGCCAGGTGAGGCCCAGATGGGGACCAGAGTCCCGAAATCCAGGTGAAGCCCAGGTTGGACCACAGTCACCAGATGCAGGGTAGTCTCAGGTGCAGACCAGAATCACCAGGTCCAGGTGTGGTGCAGGTGGCAACCAAACTCACCCGGTCCCGGTGAGGCACTGGTGGGGACAACAGTCACGAGGTACATGAGAAGCTAGAAACACTGCAGCCACCAGGTCCACATGATGTCCATGTGGGAATGAGAATCACCAGTTACAGGTGAGGACCAGGTGGGAATCCGACTCACCATGTCCAGGTGAGACCCAGATGGGAACCAGTGTCACCATGTCCAGGTGTGGCCCAGGTGAAGACCAGAGTTAATAGGTCCGGCTGGGTCACTGTTAGTGAACAGTGTAACCATATCCTGATGCTACTCAGGTGGGTACCAAGGACACCAGGTCCTGGTGAGGCCCAGGTTGGACAAGAGACATGAGGTCCAGGTGAGGTCCCGATGGGAACCACAGTCACCAGGTCAGGTGAGGCCATTCTTAGGATCAGAGTCACCAGTTACAGGTGAGTCCCAGGTGGAGCCAGAGTCAACTGGTACAGAAGAGGCCAAAGTCAGGACCAGAGTCACCATGATCAGGTCAGTCCCAGTGGGGAATAGAGTAACCATGTCCCGATGATGCCCAGGTAGAATCAGAGTCACCAGGTCCAGATGAGGCGTAGGTGGGGAGCATATTCACTAGGTCGCGGTGAGGCCCAGTTGAGGACCAGAGTCACCAGATCTAGTTGAGGCCTAGAGGGGTACCAGATTCACCTGGTCTAGGAGACATCCAGATGGGGACCAGAGTCAACAGGTCAGGGTGAGGCCCAGAGAAGATCCAGAGTCATCATGTCCAGGTGAGGTTCAGGTGTGGAACAGAGTCACCAGGTACCAATGATGCCCAGGTGAGGACCAGAGTCAACAGGTCTGGGTGACGCGCAGATAGGATCAGAGTCACCAGTTCCAGGTAGGCCAAGAAAGAGTGCACAGCAATCAGGTCCAGGTGTGGAATAAATTCACCAAGAATGGGTGAGTCCCAGATGGGGACCAGATACATCAGGTCCAGGTGAGGCCCAGGTGGTGACCAGAGTCCCCGGGTCTGGGAGAGGACCAGGTAAGGACCAGATTCACCAGGTCCAAGAGGCCCATGTGGGGACCTGACTCACCAGGTATGGGTGAGGCCCAGGTGGCAACCCCACTCACCAGGTCCAGGTGAGGCCAACCTGCAGGCCAGAGTCACCAGATCCAGGTGAGGCCCTAGTGGGGACCAGAGTCACCAGGTAAATGTGAGTCTACAAGAACACTACAGTCACCAGGTCCAGGTGTGGTTCATGAGGGAACGAGAGTCACCAGGTCCAGGTGAGACCCAGGTGGGGACCACAGTCACCAGGTCCAGATTGAGGACTAGGTGGGGGGACCAGAGTCATCAGGATTTGTTGAGGCCAAAGTGTGGAGCAAAGTTATCATGTCCAGGTGAGACCCAGTTGGGGAACAGAGTAACCATGTCCCAAAGATGCCAGGTGGGAAAAGAGTCACAAGGTCCAGACGAGGCCTTAGTGAGGAGTAGATTCACCAGGTCCTGTTGAGGCCCAGTTGAGGACCAGTGTCCCCAGCTCCGGGAGAGTCCCAGAGGGGGACCAGAGTCACCGGGTTCTGGTGATATCTAGGTGGGGACCTGAGTCACCACGTCCTGGCGAGGCCTAGAGTGGGACGAGAATCACTAGGTCCAGGTGAGGCCCCGATGTGTAACTGAGTACCCAGGTCCCATGATGCCCATATGAGGACCTGAGTCACCAGGTCCAGGTGAGGTCCCTGTGGGAAACTGTCACCTCGTCCAGGTGAGGCCCAGGTGGGACCACAGTCACCAGGTCCAGGTGAGGCCCAGGTATATAAGAGAATATCCAGGTCCCAATGTTGCCCAGGTAAGGACCAGTGTCAACAGGTCCAGGAGAGGCCCAAATATGGATCAGAGTCATTGTGTTCCAGGTGAGACCAGATGGAGACCATAGGAGCCAGGTCCAGGAGAGCCCCATATGGGAACCAGAGCCACCAGATCCAGGTGAGGTCCAGGTGGGACCACAGTCACAAGGTCCAGTTGAGGCGCAGGTGGCAACAGGATTCACCAAGTCCAGGTGAGGCCCAGGTGGCGACCAGTCACCAGATCCATGTGCGGACCTGCAAAGGACCAGACTCACCAGGCCCAAGTGAAGCCCAAGGGGTGACCAGAGTCACCAGGTAAGGGTGAGGCCCAGAGGGGAACCAGAGTAACCAGTTTAGTTTGAGGCCCAGAATGGGACCAGTGGTCCCGGGTCAAAGTGAGCCCTAGGTGTGGAATAGAGGATCCAGGTCCCAATGATGCCTGGGTGAGGACCAGAGTCACTAGGGCCATGCAAGTCCACATGGGGAACAGAATCACTAGGTCCTGGTGAGGCATAGAATAAGAACACAGTCACCAGTATCAGTTGAGCCCTTTGTGGGAACCAGAGCCACTCCATCCAGCTGAGTCCCAGGTCCATGTGAGGCCCACGTGAGGACCAGATTCATTAGGTCGAATTGAGGCATAGCTGGGGACAAGAGTCACCAGGTCTGGGTGCGGCCTAGGTGTGGCAAGATTCAGCAGTTCTGAGTTAGGTCAAAGTGAGGACGAGAGACACCAGGTCCAGGTGAGGCCAAACTGAGGACCAGAGTCACCAGATCCAGGTGAGGTCCATGTTGGAAAGAGAGCACCAGGTCCAGGAGAGGTACAGGTGGGGACCAGAGTCACCAGATCCAGGTAAAGTCCAGGTGGGGATCAGAGTCACGAGATCCAGGAGAAATCCAGGTGGGCACCAGAGTCTCTAGGTGCAGATGAGGCTCAGGTGAGGACCATAGTTACCAGGTACACGTGAGGCACCGGTGGGGATCAGAGGCAACAGGTCCATGTTAGGCGGGCTTGGGTACCATGGTCAAGAGGTGTACTTGAGGCCCAGGTGTGGAACACAGTAAGCAGGTCCAGGTGAGTCCCCGGTGGTGACAAGAGTCACCACTTCCAGGAGAGGCCCAGGTTGGCACCAGGATCACCAGTTACAGGGGAGGCCCTTGAAAGAACCAGAGTCAACAGTTCGAGGTCAGGCGCAGGTGGCAACCAGGGTCAGCAGGTCGTAGCCAGGCCAAAGTGGGGTTCACAGTCACTAGGGTACGGTGAGACCCAGAGGGAGACCAGAGTCACCTGTTCCAGGTGAAGTCCAGTTGTGGAACACAGTCATAGGGTCCCAATTTTGCCGGGTGAGGACCATGGTCAACAGGGCCAGGTGAGGCCCAGATGGGGACCAGAGTCCCCAAATCCACGTGAAGCCCAGGAGGGAACCACAGTCACCAGATCCAGGGTAGTCTCAGGTGCAGACCAGAATCACCAGTTCCAGGTGAGGTGCAGGTGGCAACCACACTCACCAGGTCCCGGTGAGGCCCTGGTGGGGACCAGAGTCACGAGGTACATGAGAAGCTAGAAACACTGCAGCCACCATGTGAACATGATGTCCATGCTGGAATGAGAATCACCAGTTACAGGTGAGGACCAGGTGGGGATCCGACTCACCATGTCCAGGTGAGACCCAGGTTGGAACCAGTGTCACCATGTCCAGGCGTGGCCCAGTTGAAGACCAGAGTTAATAGGTCTTGCTGGGTCACTACTAGTGAACAGTGTAACCATATCCTGATGCTACCCAGGTGGGTACCAGAGACACCCGGTCCTGATGTGGCCCAGGTGTAACCAGAGACACGAGGCCCAGGTGAGGTCCCGATGGGGACCACAGTCACCAGGTCAGGTGAGGCCATGCTTAGGATCAGAGTCACCAGTTACAATTGAGGCCCAGGTTGAGCCAGAGTCACCTGGTACAGAAGAGGCCAAAGTCACGACCAGAGTTACCAGGATCAGGTCAGTCCCAGTGTGGAATAGAGTAACCATGTCCCGGTGATGCCCAGGTAGAACCAGAATTACCAGGTCCAGATGAGGTGCAGGTGGAGAGCATATTCACTAGGTCCCGGTGAGGCCAAGTTGAGGACCGAGTCACCAGGTATAGTTGAGGCTTGGAGTGGTACCAGATTCAACTGGTCTAGGTGACATCCAGATGGGGACCAGAGTCACCATGTCAGGCTGAGGCCCAGAGGGGATCCAGAGTCATCATGTCCAGGTGAGGCTCACGGGTGGAACAGAGTATCCAGGTCATAATGGTCCAGAGGTGAGGACCAGAGTCACCAGATCTGGGTGAGGCCCAGTTAGGATCAGAGTCACTAGTTCCAGGTGACGGCCAAGAAGGAGTACACAGCAATCAGGTCCAGGTGTGAACAAAGTCACCTGGACTGGATGAGCCAATGGGGACCAGAATCACAATGTCCAGGTGATTCCCAGGTGTTGACCAGAGTTACCAGTTCCGGGTGAGGACAAGGGAAGGACCAGATTCACCAGGTCCACGTGAGGACCACGTTTGGACCTGTGTCACCAGGCATGGATGAGTCTCAGGTGACAACCCCACTCACTAGGTCCAAGTGAGGCCAACCTGCAGGCCATGCCGAGGAACCATGTACTGATGATGCCCAGGTGGGGTTTAGAGTTATCAGGTCCAGGTGAGGCACACTTGCAGGCCATGCAGTGGAACCATGTCCCGGTAATGCCCAGGTATGGATCAGAATCACCATGTCCAAATGAGGCCCAGATGGAGCATATTCACTAGGTCTAGGTGAGGCCCAGTTGAGGACCAGAGTCACCAGATCTGGTTGAGCCCTATAAGGGTACCAGAATCACCTGGTTCAGATGACATCGAGATGGGGACCAGAGTCACCAGGTCAGGGTGAGGCCCAGAGAGGTTCCAGAGTCATAATGTCCAAGTGAGGCTCAGGTGTGGAACAGAGTCACCAGGTACCAATGATGCCCAGTTGAGGACCAGATTCACCAGGTCTGGGTGACGCGCAGATAGGATCGGAGTCACCAGTTCCAGGTGAGGCCAAGAAGGCGTCCACAGCAATCAGGTCCATGTGGGGAACAAAGTCACCAGGATTGGGTGAGACCCAGATGGGGACCAGATTCACCAGGCCCAAGTGATTCCCAGGTGGTGACCAGAGTTACCAGTTTCGGGAAGGAACAGGTAAGGACCAGATTCACCAGGTCCAATTGAGGCCCACGTGGGGACCTGTGTCACCATGTATGGTTGAGGCACAATTGGCAACCCCACTCACCAGGTCCAGGTGAGGCCAACCTGCAGGCGATGGAGACGAACCGTGTCCCGATGATGCCCAGGTAGGGACCAGAGTTACCAGGTCCAGGTGTGGCCAACCTGCAGGCCATGCAGTGGAACCATGTCCTGATGATGCCCAGGTAGGGACCAGAGTCACCAGGTCCAAATGAGGCCCACATGGAGCATATTCACTAGGTCCAGGTGAGGCCCAGTTGAGGACCAGTGTCACCAGGTCTATTTGAGCCCTAGAGGGGTAAAAGATTCACCTGGTCTAGGTGACATCCAGATGGGGACCAGAGTCACCATGTCAGGGTGAGGCCCAGAGAGGTTCCAGAGTCATCATGTCCAGGTGAGCCTAAGGTGTGGAACAGAGTCACCAGGTACCAATAATGCCCAGGTGAGGACCAGAGTCACCAGGTCTGGGAGACGCGCAGATAGGATCAGATTCACCAGTTCCAGGTGAGGCCAAGAAAGAGTCCACAGCAATCAGATCCAGGTGGGGAACAAAGTCACCAGGACCGGGTGAGGCCCAGATGGGGACCAGATTCACCAGGTCCAGGTGAGGCCCAGGTGGTGACCAGAGTCCCCGGGTCTGGGAGAGGACCAGGTAAGGACCAGATTCACCAGGTCCAAGAGGCCCACGTGGGGACTGAGTCACCAGGTATGGGTGAGGCCCAGGTGGCAACCCCACTCACCAGGTCCAGGTGAGGCCAACCTGCAGGTCAGAGTCACCAGATCCAGGTGAGGCCCTAGTGGGGACCGGAGTCACCAGGTAAATGTGAGTCTACAAGAACACCACAGTCACCAGGTCCAGGTGTGGTTCATGTGGGAACGAGAGTCCTCAGGTCCAGGTGAGACCCAGTTGGGGACCACAGTCACCAGGTCCAGATTGAGGCCTAGGTGGGGGGACCCGATTCATCAGGACCACTTGAGGCCAAAGTGTGGAGCAAAGTTATCATGTCCAGGTGAGGCCCAAGTAGGGAACAGAGTAACCATGTCCCATTGATGCCAGGTGGGAAAAGAGTCACAAGGTCCAGACGAGGCCTAAGTGAGGAGTAGATTCACCAGGTCCTGTTGACGCCCAGTTGAGGACCAGTGTCCCCAGCTCCGGGTGAGTCCCAGAGGGGGACCAGAGTCACCCGGTTCTGGTGACGTCCAGGTGGGGACCAGAGTCACCACGTCAGGGTGAGGCCCAGAGGGAGACGAGAATCACTAGGTCCAGGTGAGGCCCCCATGTGGAACTGAGATACCTGGTCCCATGATGCCCATATGAGGACCTGAGTCACCAGGTCCAGTTGAAGTCCCTGTGGGAACCAGTCACCTCGTCCAGGTGAGGCCCAGGTGGGACCAGAGTCACCAGGTCCAGGTGAGGCTCAAGTGTATAAGAGAGTATCCAGCTCCCAATGATTTCCAGGTAAGGACCAGAGTCAACAGGTCCAGGAGAGGCTCAATATGGATCAGAGTCATTGTGTTACAGGTGAGGCCAGATGGAGACCACAGGAACCAGGTCCAGGAGAGCCCCATATGTTAACCAGAGACACCAGATCCAGGTGAGATCCAGGTGGGACCACAGTCACAAGGTCCAGGTGAGGCGCAGGTGGCAACAGGATTCACCAAGTCCAGGTGAGGCCCAGGTGGCGACCAGTCACCACATCCAGGTGCGGAGCAGCTAAGGACCAGATTCACCAGGCACAAGTGAAGCCCAAGGGATGTCCAGAGGCACCAGGTAAGGGTGAGGCCCAGAGGGGGAACCAGAGTATCCAGTTAATTTGACGCAGAGAATGGGACCAGCGATCCCTAGTCTTAGTGAGGCCCAGGTGTGGAATAGAGTATCCAGGTCCCAATGATGCCTGGGTGAAGACCAGAGTCACTAGTGCCATGCAGGCCAGGATGGGGAACAGAATCACCAGGTCCTGGTGTGGCAAGAACTAAGATCACAGTCAGCAGTATCAGGTGAGCCCGTTGTGGGAACCAGAGCCACTCTATTCATCTGAGTACCAGGTCCATGTGAGGCCCACGTGAGGACCAGATTCAACATGTCGAATTGAGGCATAGCTGGGGACAAGAGTCACCAGGTCTGGGTGCGGCCTAGGTGGGGCAATATTCAGCAGTTCTGAGTTAGGTCAAAGTGGGGACGAGAGACACCAGGTCCAGGTGAAGAAAAACTGAGTACCATAGTCACCAGATCCAGGTGAGGTCCATGTTGGAAAGAGAGTCACCAGGTCCAGGAGAGGTCCAGGTGGGGACCAGAGTCACCAGATCCAGGTGAAGCCCAGGTGGGGACCAGAGTCACTAGGTCCAGATGAGGCCCAGGTGAGGACCAGAGTTACCAGGTACACGTGAGGCCCCGGTGGGGATCAGAGGCAACAGGTCCATGTGAGGCCGGCTTGGGGACCATGGTCAACAGGTCTATTGAGGCCCAGGTGTGGAACACAGTAAGCAGGTCCATGTGAGTCCCCAGTGGTGACAAGAGTCACCACGTCCAGGTGAGGCCCAGGTGGGCACCAGGATCACCAGTTACAGGGGAGGCCTTTGAAAGAACCAGAGTCAACAGTTCGAGGTCAGGCGCAGCTTCCAACCAGGGTCAGCAGGTCGAAGTCAGACCAAAGTGGGTTTCACAGTCACTAGGGCACGGTGAGACCCGAGGGGAACCAGAGTCACGTGGTCCAGGTGAGGTCCAGTTGTGGAACACAGTCACCGCGTCCCGATTTTGCCCAGTTGAGGACCATGGTCAACAGGGCCAGGTGAGCCCCAGATGGGGACTGGAGTCCCCAAATCCAGGTGAAGCCCAGGTGGGGACCATTGTCACTAGATCCAGGGTAGTCTCAGGTGCAGACCAGAATCACCAGGTGCAGGTGAGATGCAGGTGGCAACCACACACACCAGGTCCCGGTGAGGCCCTGGTGGGGACCAAGTCACGAGGTACATGAGAAGCTAAAAACACTGCAGCCACCAGGTCCACATGATGTCCATGTGGGAACGAGAAACACCAGTTACAGGGGAGGACCAGGTGGGGATCCGACTCACCATGTCCAGGTGAGACCCAGGTGCGAACCAGTATCACCATGTCCAGGTGTGGCCCAGGTGAAGGCCAGAGTTAATAGGTCCCGCTGGGTCACTGTTATTGAACAGTGTAACCTTATCCTGATGCTACTGAGGTGGGTACCAAGACACCAGGTCCTGGTGAGGCCCAGTTGGGACCAGAGACATGAGGTCCAGGTGAGGTCCCGATGGGAACCACAGTCACCAGGTCAGGTGAGACCATGCTTAGGATCAGAGTCATCAGTTACAGGTGAGGCCCAGGTGGAGCCAGAGTCACCTGGTACAGAAAATGACAAAGTCAGGAATAGTGTTACCAGGATCAAGTCACTCCCAGTGGGGAATAGAGTAACCATGTCCCGATGATGCCCACGTAGAACCAGAGTCACCATGTCCAGATGAGGCGCAGTTGGGGAGCATATTCACTAGGTCTCGGTGAGGCCAAGTTGAGGACTAGAGTCACCAGGTTTGGTTGAGGCCTAGAGGGGTACCAGATTCACCTGGTCTAGGTGACATCCAGATGGGGACCAGAGTATCCGTGTCAGAGGGAGGCCCAGAGTGGATCCAGAGTCATCATGTCCAGGTGAGGCTCAGGTGTGGAACAGAGTATCCAGGTCGTATTGATCCACAGGTGAGGACCAGAGTCAGCAGATCTGGGTGAGGCCCAGTTAGGATCAGAGTCACCAGTTCCAGGTGAGGCCAAGAAGGCGTCCACAGCAATCAGGTCCAGGTGGGGAACAAAGTCACCAGGACTGAGTGAGGCCCAGATGGGGACCAGATTCACCAGGCCCAGGTGATTTCCAGGTGGTGACCAGGTTACGAGTTACGGGTGAGGAGCAGGTAAGGACCAGATTCACCAGGTCCAAGTGAGACCCACGTGGGGACCTGTGTTACCAGGTATGGGTGAGCCCCAGGTGACAACCCCACTCAACAGGTCCAGGTGAGGCCAACCTGCAGGCCATGCAGAGGAAACATGTCCCGATGATGCCCAGGTAGGGACGAGTGATACCAGGTCCAGCTGAGGCCAAGCTGCAGGCCATGCAGTGGAACCATGTCCCGATGATGCCCAGGTAGGGACCAGAGTCACCAGGCCCAAATGAGGCCCAGATGGAGCATATTCACTAGGTCCAGGTGAGGCCCAGTTGAGGACCAGAGTCACCAGATCTGGTTGAGTCCCAGAGGGGTACCAGTATCACCTGGTCCGGGTGACATCCAGATGGGTCCAGAGTCACCATGTCAGGGTGAGGCCCAGAGAGGTTCCAGAGTCATCGTGTCCAGGTGAGGCTCAGGTATGGAACAGAGTCACCAAGGAAAAAAGATGCCCAGGTGAGGACCAGAGTCCCCAGGTCTGGGTGACGCGCACATTGGATCAGAGTCACCAGTTCCAAGTGAGGCCAAGAAAGAGTCCACAGCAATCAGGTCCAGGTGCGGAACCAAGTCACCAGGACCGGGTGAGGCCCAGATGGGGACTAGATTGACCAGGTCCAGGTGAGGCCCAGGTGGTGACCAGAGTCCCCGCGTCTGGGAGAGGACCAGGTAAGTAACAGATTCACCAGGTCCAAAGGGCCACGTGGAGACCTGAGTCACCAGGTATGGGTGAGGCCCAGGTGGCAACCCCACTCACCAGGTCCAGGTGAGGCCAACTTGCAGGCCAGAGTCACCAGATCCAGGTGAGGCTCTAGTGGGGACCGGAGTCACAGGTAAATGTGAGTCTACAAGAACACCACAGTCAACAGGGCCAGGTGTGTTTCAAGTGGGAACGAGAGTCACCAGGTCCAGGTGAAACCCAGGTGGGGACCACAGTCACCAGGTCCAGATTGAGGCCTAGGTTGGGGGACCAGATTCATCAGGACCAGTTGAGGCCAAAGTGTGGAGCAAAGTTATCATATCCAGGTGAGGCCCAGGTGGGGAACAGAGTAACCATGTCCCATTGATTCCAGGTGGGAAAAGAGTCACAAGGTCCATACGAGGCCTAAGTGAGGAGTAGATTCACCAGGTCCTGTTTAGGCCCAATTGAGGACCAGTGTCCCCAGATCTGGGAGAGTCCCAGAGGGGGAGCAGAGTCACCCGGTTCTGGTGATATCCAGGGGTGACCAGAGTCACCACGTCACGGTGAGGCCCTAGGGGACGAGAATCACTAGGTCCAGGTGAGGCCCCGATGTGGAACTCAGAAACCAGGTCGATAGATGCCCATATGAGGACCTGAGTCACCAGGTCCAGTTGAGGTCCCTGTGGGAACCAGTCACCTCGTCCAGGTGAGGCCCAGGTGGGACCACAGTCACCAGGTCCAGGTGAGGCCCAGGTATATAAGAGAGTATCCAGGTCCCAGTGATGCCCAGGTAAGGACCAGCGTCATCAGGTCTAGGAGAGGCCCAAATATGTATCAGAGTCATTGTGTTCCAGGTGAGGCCAGATGGAGACAACACGGACCAGATTCAGGAGAGCCCCATATGGGAACCAGAGCAACCAGATCCAGGTGAGGTCCAGGTGGGACCACAGTCACAAGGTCCAGGGGAGGCGCAGGTGGCAACAGGATTCACCAAGTCCAGGTGAGACCCAGGTGGCGACCAGTCACCAGATCCAGGTGCGGACCAGCTCAGGACCAGATTCACCAGGCCCAATTGAAGCCCAAGGGGTGACCTGAGTCACCAGGTAAGGGTGAGGCCCAGAGGGGCAACCAGAGTATCCAGTATAGTTTGAGGCCCAGAATGGGACCAGAGGTCCCTGGTCAAAGTGAGGCCCAGGTGTGGCATAGAGTATCCAGGTCCCAATGATGCCTGGGTGAGGACCAGAGTCACTAGGGCCATGCAGGCCCAGATGGAGAACAGAATCACTAGGTCCTGGCGAGGCATAGAATAAGACCACAGTCACCAGTATCAGGTGAGCCCCTGAGGGAACCAGAGCCACTCTATCCAGCTGAGTCCCAGGTCCATGTGAGGCCCACGTGAGGACCAGATTCAACAGGACGAATTGAGGCATAGCTGGGGACAAGAGTCACCAGGTCTGGGTGCGGCCTAGGTGGGGCAAAATTCAGCAGTTCTGAGTTAGGTCAAAGTGGGGACGAGAGACACAGGTCCACGTGAGGCCAAACTGAGTACTAGAGTCACCAGATCCAGGTGAGTTCCATGTTGGAAAGAGAGTCACCAGGTCCAGGAGAGGTCCATGTGGGGACCAGAGTCACCAGATCCAGGTGACTTCCAGGTGGGGACCAGAGTCACCAGATCCATGTGAGGCCCAGGTGTGGACCAGAGTCACTAGGTCCAGATGAGGCCCAGGTGAGGACCAGAGTTACGAAATACACGTGAGGCCCCGGTGGGGATCAGAGGCAACAGGTCCTTGTGAGGCCGGCTTGGGGACCTTGGTGAACAGGTCTATTTGAGGCCCAGGTTTGGAAAACAGTAACCAAGTCCAGGTGAGTCCCCGGTGGTGACAAGTTTCATCACGTCCAGGAGAGGCCCAGGTGGGGACCAGGATCACCAGGTCCAAGTAGGCCCTGGAAAGAACCAGAGTCAATATTTCGAGGTCAGGCGCAGGTGGCAGCCATGGTCAGAAGGGCCAAGACAGGCCAAAGTGGGGTTCACAGTCACTAGGGCACGGTGAGACCGAGAGGGGGACCAGAGTCATCTGGTCCAGGTGAGGTCCAGTTGTGGAACACAGTCACCGGGTCCCAATTTTGCCCAGTTGAGGACCATGGTCAACAGGGCCAGGTGAGACCCAGAATGGGACCAGAGTCCCCAAATCCAGGTGAAGCTCAGGTGGGGACCAGAGTCACCAGATCCAGGTGAAGCCCAGGTGGGGACCACTGTCACCAGATCCAGGGTAGTCTCAGGTGCAGACCAGAATCACCAGATCCAGGTGAGGTGCAGGTGGCAACCACACTCACCAGGTCCCGGTGAGGCCCTGGTGGGGACCAGAGTCACGAGGTACATGAGAAGCTAGAAACACTGCAGCCACCAGGTCCACGTGATGTCCATGCTGGAATGAGAATCACCAGTTACAGGTGAGGACCAGGTGGGGATCCGACTCACCATGTCCAGGTGATACCCAGGTTGGAACCAGTGTCACCATGTCCAGGTGTGGCCCAGGTGAAGACCAGAATTAATAGGTCTGGCTTGGTCACTATTAGTGAACAGTGTAACCATATCCTGATGCTACCCATGTGGGTACCAGAGACACCGGGTCCTGGTGTGGCCCAGGTGGGACCAGAGACATGAGGTCCAGGTGAGGTTCCGATGGGAACCACAGTCACCAGGTCAGGTGAGGCCATGCTTAGGATCAGAGTCACCAGTTACAGGTGAGGCCCAGGTGGAGCCAGAGTCACCTGGTACAGAAGAGGCCAAAGTCAGGACCAGAGTTACCAGGATCAGGTCAGTCCCAGTGGGGAATAGAGTCACCATGTCTCGATGATGCCCAGGTAGAACCAGAGTCAACACGTCCATATGATGCGAAGGTGGGGAGCATGCTCACTAGGTCCCGGTGAGTCCAAGTGAGGACCAGATTTACCAGGTCAAGTTGAGGCCTAGAGGGGTACCAGATTCACCTGGTCTAGGTGACATCCAGATGGGGACCTGAGTCATCATGTCAGGCTGAGGCCCAGAGGGGATCTAGAGTCATCATGTCCAGGTGAGGCTCAGGTGTGGAACAGAGTATCCAGGTCATAATGGTCCACAGGAAGGAACAGAGTCACCAGATCTGGGTGAGGTCCAGTTAGGATCAGAGTCACCAGTTCCAGGTGAGGCCAAGAAGGAGTCCACAGCAATCAGGTCCAGGTGGGGAACAAAGTCACCAGGACTGGATGAGGCCCGGATGGGGACCAGATTCTCCAGGTCCAGGTGATTCCCAGGTGGTTACCAGAGTTACGAGTTCCGGGTGAGGACCAGGTAAGGACCAGATTCACCAAGTCCAAGTGAGGCCCACTTGGGGACCTGTGTCACCAGGCATGTGTGAGACCCAGGTAACAACCCCACTCACCAGGTCCAGGTGAGGCCAACATGCAGGCCATGCAGAGGAACCCTGTCCCGATGATGCCGAGGTAGGGACTAGAGTTCTCAGGTCCAGGTGAGGCCAACCTACAGGCCATGCAGTGGAACCATGTCCCGATAATGCCCAGGTAGGGACCAGAATCACCAGGTCCAATGAGGCCCAGATGGAGCATATTCACTAGGTCCAGGTGAGGTCCAGTGGAGGACCGAGTCACCAGACTTGGTTGAGGTCTAGAGGGCTACGAGAATCACCTTGTCCAGGTGACTTCCAGATGGGGACCAGAGTCACCAGGTCAGGATGAGGCCCAGAGAGGTTCCAGAGTCATCAGTGTCCAGGTGAGGTTCAGGTGTGGAACTGAGTCACCAGGTACCAATGATGCCCAGATGAGGACCAGAGTCACCAGATCTGGGTGACGCGCAGATAGGATCAGAGTCACCAGTTCCAGGTGAGGCAAAGAAAGAGTCCACAGCAATCAGTTCCAGGTGGGGAACAAAGTAACCAGGACTGGGTGAGGCCCAGATGGGGACCAGTTCACCTTGTCCAAGTGAGGCCCAGGTGATGACCAGAGTACCCAGGTTGGGAGAAGAAGAGGTAAGGACCAGATTCACCAGGTCCAAGAGGCCCACGTGGGGACCTGAGTCACCAGGTATGGGTTAGCCACAGGTGGCAATCCCACTCACCAGGTCCAGGTGAGGCCAACCTGCAGGCCATGTGCGGAACCATGTCCCGATGATGCCCAGGCAGGGACGACAGTCACCAGGTCCAAATGAGGCCCAGATGGAGCATATTCACTAGGTCCAGGTGAAGCCAATTGAGGACCAGAGTCACCAGAACTGGTTGAGGCCTAGAGGGGTACCAGAATCACCTGGTCCAGGTTACATCCTAATGGGAACCAGAGTCACCAAGTCAGGTGAGGCCATGCTTAGGATAAGAGTCACCAGTTACAGGTGAGGCCCAGGTGGAGCCAGAGTCACCTGGTACAGAAAATGCCAAAGTCAGACCAGTGTTACAAGGATCAGGTCACTCCCAGTGGGGAATAGAGTAACCATGTCCCGATGATGCCCACGTAGAACCAGAGTCATCATGTCCAGATGAGGCGCAGTTGGGGAGCATATTCACTAGGTCCCGGGCAGACCCAGTTGAGGACTAGAGTCACCAGGTTTGGTTGAGGCCTAGAGGGGTACCAGATTCACCTGGTTAGGTGACATCCAGATGGGGAACAGAGTAACCATGTCAGGGTGAGGCCCAGAGGGGATCCAGAGTCATCATGTCCAGGTGAGGCTCAGGTGTGGAACAGAGTATCCAGGTCATAATGGTCCACAGGTGAGGACCAGAGTCACCAGATCTGGGAGAGGCCCAGTTAGGATCAGAGTCACCAGTTCCAGGTGAGGCCAAGAAGGTGTCCACAGCAATCAGGTCCAGGTGGGGAACAAAGTCACCAGGACTAGGTGATGCCCAGGTGGTGACCAGATTTACCAGTTCCGGGTGAGGACTAGGTAAGGACCACATTCACCAGATCCAAGTGAGGCCCACGTGGGGACCTGTGTCACCAGGCATGGGTAAGACCCACGTGGGAACCCCACTCACCAGGTCAAGTTGAGGCCAACCTGCAGGCCATGCAGAGGAACCATGTCCCGATGATGACCAGGTAGGGACCAGAGTTACCAGGTCCAGGTGAGGCCAACCAGCAGGCCATGCAGTGGAACAATATCCCGATGATGCCCAGTGAGTGACCAGAGTCACCAGGTCCAAATGAGGCCCAGATGGAGCATATTCACTAGGTCCAGGTGAGGCCCAGTTGAGGACAAGAGTCACCAGAACTGGTTGAGGCCTAGAGGGGTACCAGAATCACCTGGTCCAGGTGACATCCAGATGGGGATCAGATCACCAGGTCAGGGTGAGACCCAGAGAGGTCCCAGAGACATCATGTCCAGGTTAGGCTCAGGTGTGGAACAGAGTAACCAGGTACCAATGATGCCCAGGTGAGGACCAGAGTCAACAGGTCTGGGTGACCCACAGATAGGATCAGAGTCACCAGTTCCAGGTTAGGCCAAGAAAGAGTCCAGAGCAATCAGGTCCAGGTGAGGAACATAGTCACCAGGACTGGGTTAGGCCCAGATGGGGGCAAGATTCACCAGGTCCAGGTGAGGCCCAGGTTGTGACCAGATTCCCCGGGTCGGGGAGAAGACCAGGTAAGGACCAGATTCACCAGGTCCAAGAGGCCCACGTGGGGACCTGAGTCACCAGGTATGGGTAAGGCCCACGTGGCATCCCACTAACAAAGTCCAGGTGAGGCCAATCTGCAGGCCAGAGTCACCAGATCCAGGTGAGGCCCAGGTATATAAGAGAGTATCCAGGTCCCAATGATGCCTGGGTCAGGACCAGAGTCACTAGGCCCATGCAGGCCCAGATGGGGAACAGAATCACTAGGTCCTGGTGAGGCATACAATAAGACCAAAGTCACTAGTATCAGGTGAGATCCTTGTGGGAACAAGAGCCACTCTAACCAGCTGAGTCCCAGATCCATGTGAGGCCCACCTGAGGACCAGATTCATCAGGTCGAATTGAGCATAGCTGGGGACAAGTGTCACCAGGTCTGGGTGAGGGAAAACTGAGGACCAGTGTCACCAGATCCAGGTGAGGTCCAGGTGTGGACCAGAGTCACCAGATCCAGGTGAAGCCCAGGTGGGGACCAGAGTCACTAGGTCCAGATGAGGCCCAGGTGAGGACCAGAGTTACCAGGTACACGTGAGGCCCCGGTGGGGATCAGAGGCAACAGGTACATGTGGGGCCGCCTTGGGGACCATGGTCAACACGTCTACTTGAGGCCCAGGTGTGGAACACAGTAAGCAGGTCCAGGTGAGTCCCCGGTGTTGACAAGAGTCACCACGTCCAGGTGAGGCTCAGGTGGGGACCAGCATCACCAGGTATGGGGGAGGCCCTTGAAAGAACCAGAGTCAACAGTTCGAGGTCAGGCGCAGGTGGCAACCCGCGTCAGCAGGTCCAAGTCAGGCCAAAGTTGGATTCACAGTCACTAGGGCACGGTGAGACCCAGAGGGGGACTAGAGTCACATGGTCCAGGTGAGTTCCAGTTGTGGAACACAGTCACCGGGTCCCAATTGTGCCCAGTTGAGGACCATTGTCATCAGGGCCAGGTGAGGCCCAGATGGGGACCGGAGTCCCCAAATCCAGGTGAAGCCCAGGTGGGGACCACAGTCACCAGATCCAGGGTAGTCTCAGGGGCAGACAAAAATCAGCAAAGTCCAGGTGAGGTGCAGGTGGCAACCACACTCAACAGTTCCCGGTGAGGCCCTGGTGGGGACCAGAGCCACGAGGTGCATGAGAAGCTAGAAACAGTGCAGCCAGCAGGTCCACATGATGTCCATGTGGGAACGAGAATCACCAGTTACATTGAGTCCCAGGTGGGGATCAGACTCACCATGTCCAGGTGAGATCCAGGTGGTAACCAGTGTCACCATGTCCATGTGTGGCGAGGTGAAGACCAGAGATAATAGGTCCGGCTGGGTCACTGTTAGTGAACAGTGTAACCATATCCTAATGCTACCCAGGTGGGTACGAGAAACACCAAGTCCTGGTGAGGCCCAGGTGAGACCAGAGACATGAGGACCAGGTGAGGTCCCGATGGGAACCACAGTCACCAGGTCTGGTGAGGCCATGATTTGGATCAGAGTCACCAGTTACAGGTGAGACCCAGGTGGAGCCAGAGTCACCTGGTAGAGAAGAGGCCAAAGTCAGGAACAGAGTTACCAGGATTAGGTCATTCCCAGAGAGGAATAGAGTAACCATGTCCCGATGATGCCCACGTAGAACCAGAGTGACCAGGTCCAGATGAGGCGCAGGTGGGGAGCATGTTCACTAGGTCCCGGTGAGGCCCAGTTGAGGACCAGAGTCACCAGGTCAAGTTGAGGCCTAGAGGGGTACCAGATTCACCTGGTCTAGGTGACATCCAGATGGGGACCAGAGTCACCATGTCAGGCTGAGGCCCAGAGGGGATCCAGAGTCATCATGTCCAGGTGAGGCTCAGGTGTGTAACAAAGTATCAAGGTCTTAATGGTCCACAGGTGAGGACCAGAGTCACCAGATCTGGGTGAGACCCAGTTAGGATCAGAGTCACCAGTTCAAGGTGAGGCCAAGAAGGAGTCCACAGCAATCAGGCCCAGGTGGGGAACAAAGTGACCAGGACTTTGTGAGGCCCAGATGGGGACCAGATTCACCAGGCCCAGGTGATTCCCAGGTGGTGACCAGAGTTACCAGTTCCGGGTGAGGTCCAGGTAAGGACCAGATTCACAAGGTCCAAGTAAGACCCACGTGGGGACCTGTGTCACCAGGCATGGGTGAGGCCCAGGTGTCAACCCCACTCACCAGGTCCAGGTGAGGGCAACCTGCAGGCCATGCAGAAGAACCATGTCCCGATGATGCCCAGGTAGGGACTAGAGTTACCAGGTCCAGGTGAGGCCAACCTGCAGGCCATGTGTGGAACCATGTCCCGATGATGCCCAGGTAGGGACCAGAGTTACCAGGTCCAGGTGAGGCCAACCTGCAGGCCATGCAGTGGAGCCATGTCCCGATGATGCCCAGGAAGGGACAAGAGTCACCAGGTCAAATGAGGCCCAGATGGAGCATATTCACTAGGTCCACGTGAGGCCCAGTTGAGGACCAGAGTCACCAGATCTGGTTGAGGCCTACAGGGGTACCAGAATCACCTGGTACAGGAGACATCCAGATGGGGACCAGAGTCACCACTTCAGGGTGAGGCCCAGAGTGGGAAGAGAATCACTAGGTCCAGGTGAGGCCCCAATGTGGACCTGAGAAACCAGGTCCCATGATGCCCATATGAGGACCTGAGTCACCAGGTCCAGGTGAGGTCCCTGTGGAAACCCGTCACCTCGTCCAGGTGAGGCACAGGTGGGATCACAGTCACCAGGTCCAGGTGAGGCCCAGGTATATAAGAGAGTATCAAGGTCCCAATGATGCCCAGGTAAGGACCAGAGTCAACAGGTCCAGGAGAGGCCCAAATATGGATCAGAGTCATTGTGTTCTAGGTGAGGCCAGAAGGAGACCACAGGAACCAGGACCAGGAGAGGGCCATATGGGAACCAGAGCCACCAGAGCCAGGTGAGGTCCAGGTGGGACCACAGTCAGAAGGTCCAGGTGAGGCGCAGGTGGCAACAGGATTCACCAAGTCCAGGTAAGGCCCAGGTGGCGACCTGTCACCAGATCCAGGTGTGGACCAGCTAAGGACTAGATTCACCAGGCCCAAGTGAAGCCCAAGGGGTGACCAGAGTCACCAGGTAAGGGTGAGGCCCAGAGGGATAACCAGATACCCAGTTTAGTTTGAGGCCCAGAATGGGACCAGAGGTCCCTGGTCAGAGCGACGCCCTGGTGTGGAATAGATTATCCAGATCCCAATGATGCCTGGGTGAGGACCAGAGTCACTAGGGTCATGAAGGCGCAGATGGGGAACAGAATCACTAGGTCCTGGTGAGGCATAGAATAAGACCAGAGTCACCAGAATCAGGTGAGCCCCTTGTGGGAACCAGAGCCACTCAATCCAGCTGAGTCCCAGGTCCATGTGAGGCCCACGTGAGGACCAGATTCATCAGGACGAATTGAGGCATGGCTGGGGACAAGAGTCACCAGGTCTGGGTGCGGCCTAGGTGGGGCATGATTCAGCAGTTCTGAGTTAGGTGAAAGTGGGGATGAGAGACACCAGGTCCAGGAGAGGCGAAACTGAGGACCAGAGGCAACAGATCCATGTGAGGTCCATGTTGGAAAGAGAGTCACCAGGTCCAGGAGAGGTCCAGGTGGGGACCAGAGTCACCAGATCCAGGTGAAGCTCAGGTAGGGACCAGAGTCACTAGGTCCAGATGAGGCCCTGGTTAGGACCAGAGATACCCGGTACACGTGAGGCCCCGGTGGGGATCAGAGGCAACAGGTCCATGTGAGGCCGGCTTGGAGACCATGGTCAACAAGTCGACTTGAGGCCCAGATGTGGAACAAGGTAAGCAGGTCCAGGTGAGTCCCCAGGGTGAGAAAAGTCACCACGTCCAGGTGAGTCCCAGGTGGGGACCAGGATCACCATGTACAGGGTAAGCCCTTGAACGAACCAGAGTCAACAGTTCGAGGTCAGGCACAGGTGGCAACTTGCGTCAGCAGGTCCACGTCAGGCCAAAGTTGGATTCACAGTCACTAGGGCACGGTGAGACCCAGAGGGGGACCAGAGTCACATCGTCCAGGTGAGGTCCAGTTGTGGAACACAGTCACCGGGTCCCAATTGTGCCCAGTTGAGGACCATGGTCATCAGGACCAGGTGAGGCCCAGATGGGGACCGGAGTCCCCAAATCCAGGTGAAGCCCAGGTGGGGACCACAGGCACCAGATCCAGGGTAGTCTCAGGGGCAGACAAGAATCAGCAAAGTCAAGGTGAGGTGCAGGTGGCAACCACACTCAACAGGTCCCGGTGAGGCCCTGGTGGGTACCAGAGCCACGAGGTGCATGAGAAGCTAGAAACACTGCAGCCACCAGGTCCACATGATGTCCATGTGGGAACGAGAATCACCAGTTACATTGAGGCCCAGGTGGGGATCAGACTCACCATGTCCAGGTGAGACCCAGGTGGGAACCAATGTCACCATGTTCAGGTGTTCCCCAGGTGAAGACTACAGTTAATAGGTCCGGCTGGGTCACTGTTAGTGAACAGTGTAACCATATCCTGATGCTACCCAGGTGGGGACCAGAGACACCAGGGCCTGGTGAAGTCCAGGTGGGACAAGAGACATGAGGTTCAGTTGAGGTCCCGATGGGAACCACAGTCACCAGGTCAGGTGAGGCCATGCTTAAGTCAGAGTCACCAGTTACAGGTGAGGCCCTGGTTGAGCCAGATTCACCTGGTACAGAAGAGGTCAAAGTCAGGACTAGAGTTACCAGGATCAGGTAAGTCCCAGTGGGGAATAAAGTAACCATGTCCCAATGATGCCCAGGTAGAACCAGAGTCATCAGGTCCAGATGAGGCGCAGGTGGGGAGCATGTTCACTAGGTCCCGTTGAGGCCAAGTTGAGGACCAGAGTCACTAGGTCTAGTTGAGGCATAGAGGGGTACCATATTCACCTGGTCTTGGTGATATCCAGATGGGGACCAGAGTCACCATGTCAGGCTGAGACCCAGAGGGGATCCAGAGTCATCATGACCAGGTGAGGCTCAGGTGTGGAACAGAGTATCCAGGTCATAATGGTCCACAGGTGAGGACCAGAGTCACCAGATCTGGGTGAGGCCAGTTAGGATCAGAGGCACCAATTCCAGGTGAGGCCAATAAGGAGTTCACAGCAATCAGGTCCATGTGGGGAACAAAGTCACCAGGACTGGGTGAGGCCCAGATGGGGACCAGATTCACAAGGTCGAGGAGATTCCCAGATGATGACCAGAGTTACCAGTTCCGGGTGAGGACCAAGTAAGGACCATATTCACCAGGTCCAAGTGAGGCCCACGTGGGGACCTGTGTCACCAGGTATGGGTGAGGCACAGGTGGCAACCCCACTCACCAGGTCCAGGTGAGGCCAACCTGCAGGCCATGCAGTGGAACCATGTCCCGATGATGCCCAGGTAGGGACCAGACTTACCAGGTGAAGGTGAGGCCCAGATGGAGCATATTCACTAGGTCCAGGTGAGGCCCAGTTGAGGACCAGAGGCACCAGATCTCGTTGAGGACTAGAGGGGTACCAGAATCACCTGGTCCAAGTGGCATCCAGATGGAGACCAGAGTCACCAGGTTAGGGTGAGGCCCAGAGAGTTTCCAGAGTCATCATGTCCAGGTGACGCTCAGGTGTGGAACAGAGTCACCAGGTACCAATCACGTCCAGGTGAGGATCAGTGTCACCAGGTCTGGGTGACGCGCAGATAGGATCAGAGTCACCAGTTCCAGGTGAGGCCAAGAAAGAGTCCACAGCAATCAGGTCCAGGGGGGGAACAATGTGACCAGGACTGGATGACGCCCAGATGGGGACCAGAAACACCAGGCCCAGGTGATTCCCAGGTGGTGACCAGAGTTACGAGTTCCGGGTGAGAACAAGGTAAGGACCAGATTCACACGGTCCAAGTGAGGGCCACGTGGGGACCTGTGTCACCAGGCAAGGGTGAGGCACAAGTGACAACCCCACTCCCCAGGTCCAGGAGATGCCAACCTGCAGGCCATGCAGAGGAACCATGTCCCGATGATGCCCAGTAGGGACTAGAGTTACCAGGTCCAGGTGATGCCAACCTGCAGGCCATGTGTGGAACCATGTCCCGATGATGCACAGGTAAGGACCAGAGTTACAAGGTCCAGGTGAGGCCAACCTGCAGGCCATGCAGTGAAACCATATCCCTATGATGCCCAGGTTGGGACCAGAGTCACCAGGTCCAAATGAGGCCAAGATGGATCATATTCACTAGGTCCAGGTGAGGCCCAGTTGAGGAACAGAGTCACCATATCTGGTTGAGGCCTAGACGGGTACCAGAATCCCCTGGTCCAGGTGACATCCAGATGGGGACCAGAGTCACCAGGTCAGGGTGAGGCCCAGAGAGGTTCCAGAGTCATCATGTCCAGGTGAGGCTCAGGTGTAGAACAGAGTCACCATGTACCAATGATGCCCAGGTGAGGACCAGAGTCACCAGGTCAGGGTGACGAGCAGATAGGATCAGAGTCACCAGTTCCAGGTGTGGCCAAGAAAGAGTCCACAGCAATCAGGTCCCGGTGGGGAACAAAGCCACCACGACTGGGTGAGGCCCAGATGGGGACCAGATTCACCAGGTCCAGGTTAGGTCGAGGTGGTGACCAGAGTCCCCGTGTGTGGGAGAGGACCAGGTAAGGACCAGATTCACCAGATCTAAGAGGCCCACGTGGCGATAGAGTCACCAGGTATGGTTGAGGTCCTGGTGGCAAACCCACTCACCAGGTCCAGGTGAGGCCATCATGGAGGCCAGAGTCACCAGATACAGGTGAGTCCCTAGTGGGGACCGGCGTCACCAGGTAAATGTGAGGTCTACAAAAACACCACAGTACCAGGTCCAGGTGTGGTTCATGTGGGAAAGAGAGTCACCAGGTCCAGGTGAGACCCAGGTGGGGACCACAGTCACCAGGTCCAGCTTGAGGCCTAGGTGGGGGGACCAGAGTCATCAGGACCAGTTGAGGCCAAAGTGTGGAGCAAAGTTATCATGTCCAGGTGAGGCCCAGGTGGGGAACAGAGTAACCATGTCCCATTGATGCCAGGTGGGAAAAGAGTCACAAGGTCCAGACGAGGCCTAAGTGAGGAGTAGATTCACCAGGTCCTGTTTAGGCCCAGTTGAGGACCGGTGTTCCCAGCTCCGCGTGAGTCCCAGAGGGGAACCAGAGTCACCGGTTCTGGTGATATCCAGATGGGGACCAGAGTCACCACGTCAGGGTGAGGCCCAGAGGGGGCGAGAGTCACTAGGTCCAGGTGAGGACCCGATGTGGAACTGAGAAACCAGGTCTCAATATGCCCATATGAGGACCTGAGTCACCAGGTCCAGGTGAGGTCCCTGTGGGAACCAGTCACCTCGTCCAGGTGAGACCCAGGTGGGACCACACTCACCAGGTCCAGGTGAGGCCAAGTTATATAAGAGAGTATCCAGGTCCCAATGATGCCCAGGTTAGGACCAGAGTCAACAGGTCCAGGAGAGGCCCAAATATGCATCAGAGTCATTGTGTTCCTGGTGAGGCCAGATGGAGACCAGAGGAACCAGGTCCAGGAGAGCCCCATATGGGAACCAGAGCCACCAGATCCAGGTGAGGTCCAGGTGGGACCACAGTCACAAGGTCCAGTGAGGGGCAGGTGGCAACAGGATTCACCAAGTCCAGGTGAGGCCCAGGTGGCGACCACTCACCAGATCCAGGTGAGGACCAACTAAGGACCAGATTCACCAGGCCCAAGTGAAGCCCAAGGGGTGACCAGATTCAACAGGTAAGGGTGAGTCCCAGAGGGGGAACCTGAGTAACCAGTTTAGTTTGAGGCCCAGAATGGGACCAGAGGTCCCTGGTCAAAGTGAGGCCCAGGTGTGGAATAGAGTATCCAGGTCCCAATGATGACTGGGTGAGGACAGAGACACTAGGGCCATGCAGGCCCAGATGGGGAACAGAATCACTAGGTCCTGGTGAGGCATAGAAAAAGACCCCAGTCACCAGTATCAGGTGAGCACTTTGTGGGAACCAGAGCCACTCTATCCAGCTGAGTCCCAGGTCCATGTAAGGCGCACGTGAGGACCAGATTCATAAGGTCGATGAGGCATAGCTGGGGACAAGAGTCACCATGTCTGGGTGCGGCCTAGGTGGGGCAAGATTCAGCAATTCTCAGTTAGGTCAAAGTGTGGACGAGAGACACCAGTTCCAGGTGAGGCCAAACTGAGGACCAGAGTCACCAGATCCATGTGAGGTCCATGTTGGAAAGAGAGTCACCAGGTCCAGGAGAGGTCAAGGTGAGGACCAGAGTCAACAGATCCAGGTGAAGTCCAGGTGGGGACCAGAGTCACCAGATCGAGGTGAAGCCCAGGTGGGGACCAGAGTCACTAGGTCCAGATGAGGCCCAGGTGAGGACCAGAGTTACCAGGTACACTGGTGAGGGGCTGGTAGGTATCAGAGGCAACAGGTCCATGTGAGGCCGGCTTGGGTACCATGGTCAACAGGTCTACTTGAGGCCCAAGTGTGGGACACAGTAACCAGGTTCAGGTGAGTCCCCGGTGGTGACAAGAGTCACCACGTCCAGGTGAGGCCCAGGTGGGGACCAGGATGACCAGGTCCAGGGGAGGCCCTTGAAAGAACCAGAGTCAACAGTTCGAGGTCAGGCGCAGGAGGCAACCAGGGTCACCAGGTCCAAGTGAGGCCAAAGTGGGGTTCACAGTCACTAGGGCACGGTGAGACCCAGAGGGGGACCAGAGTCACCTGGTCCAGGTGAGGTCCAGTTGTGGAACACAGTCACCGGGTCCCAATTTTGCCCAGTTGAGGACCATGGTCAACTGGGTCAGGTTAGGCCCAGATGGGGACCAGAGTCCCCAAATCCAGGTGAAGCTGAGGTGGGGACCCCAGTCACCAGATCCAGGGTAGTCTCGGGTACAGACCAGAATCACCAGGTCCAGGTGAGGTGCAGGTGGCAACCACACTCACCAGGTCCCGGTTAGGTCCTGGTGGGCACCAGAGTCACGAGGTACATGAGAAGCTAGAAACACTACAGCCAAAAGGTCCCCATGATGTCCATGTGGGAACGAGAATCACCAGCTACAGGTGAGTACCAGGTGGTGAACTGACTCTCCATGTAGAGGTGAGTCCCAGGTGGGAACCAGTGTCACCATGTCCAGTGTGGCCCAGGTGAAGACCAGAGTTAATAGGTCCGGTTGGGTCACTGTTAGTGAACAGTGTAACCATATCCTGATGCTACCCAGGTGGTTAACAGAGACACCAGGTCCTGGTGAGGCCCAGGTGGGACCAGAGACATGAGTTCCAGGTGAGGTCCCACTGGGATCCACAGTCACCACGTCAGGTGAGGCCATATTAGGATCAGAGTCACCAGTTACAGGTGAAGCCCAGGTGGATCAGAGTCACCTGGTACAGAAGAGGCCAAAGTCAGGAACAGAGTTACCAGTATCAGGTCAGTCCCATTGGGGTATAGAGTAACCATGTCCTGGTGATGCCCAGGTAGACCCAGAGTCACCAGGTCCAGATGAGGCGCAGGTGGGGAGCATATTCACTAGGTCCCGGTGAGGCCCAGTTGAGGACCAGAGTCACCAGGTCTAGTTGAGGTCTAGAGGGGTACCAGATTCACCTGGTCTAGGTGACATCCAGATGGGGACCAGAGTCACCATGTCAGGCTGAGGCCCAGAGGGGTTCCAGAGTCATCATGTCCAGGTGAGGCTCAGGTGTGGAACAGAGTATCCAGGTCATAATGGTCCACAGGTGAGGACCAGAGTCACCAGATCTCAGAGAGGCCCAGTTAGGATCAGAGTCACTGGTTCCAGTTGACGCCAAGAAGGAGTCCACAGCAATCAGGTCCAGGTGGGGAAAAAATTCACCAGGACTGGGTGAGGACTAGATGCGGACCAGATTCACCAGTTCATGGTTATTCCCAGGTAGTGACCAGAGTTACCGTTCCAGGTGAGGACCATGTAAGGACCAGATTCACCAGATCCAAGTGAGGCACACCTGCGGACCTGTGTCACCACGTATGGGTGAGGTTCGTGTGACAACCCCACTCACCAGGACCATGTGAGGACAACCTGCTGGCCATGCAGAGGAACCGTGTCTCGATGATGCCCACGTAGGGACTAGATTTACCAGGTCCAGGTGATGCCAACCTGCAGGCCATGCAGTGGAACCATGTCCTGATGATGCCGAGGTAGGACAATATTTACCAGGTCCAGGTGAGGCCAACCTGCAAGTCATGCAGTGGAACCATGTCCCGATGATGCCCAGGTAGGGACGAGAGTCACCAAGTCCAAATGAGGACAGATCGAGCATATTCACTAGGTGCAGGTGAGTCCCAGTTGAGGACCAGAGTCACCAGATCTGGTTGAGACCTAGAGGGGTAGCAGATTCACCTGGTCCAGGTGACATCCACATGGGGACCAGAGTCACCAGGTCAGGGTGAGGCCTAGAGAGGTTGCAGAGTCATCATGTCCAGGTGAGGCTCAGGTGTGGAACAGAGTCATCAGGTACCAATTATGCCCAGGTGAGGACCAGAGTCACCAGGTATGGGTGTCGCGCAGATAGGATCAGAGTCACCAGATCCAGATGAGGCCCAGAAAGAGTCCACAGCAATCAGGTCCAGGTGGGGAACAAAGTCACCAGGACTGGGTGAGGCCCAGATGGGGACCAGATTCAACAGGACCAGGTGAGGCCCAGATGGTGACCAGAGTCCCCGACTCTGGGAGAGGACCAGGTAAGGACCAGATTCACCAGCTCCAAGAGGCCCACTTGGGGACCTGAGTCACCAGGTATGGGTGAGGCCCAGGTGGCAACCCCAATCACCAGGTCCAGGTGAGGCCAACCTACAGGCCAGAGTCACCAGATCCAGGTGAGAACCTAGTGTGGAACAGAGTCACCAGATCCAGGTGAGATCCAAGTGGGGACCAGAGTCACCAGATCCAGGTGAAGTCCAGGTGGGGACCAGAGTCACCAGATCCAGGTGAAGCCCAGGTGGTGACCAGAGTCACTAGGTCCAGATGAGGCCAGGTGAGGACCAGAGTTACCAGACAACTGAGGCCCCGGTGGGGATCAGAGGCAACAGGTCTACTTGAGGCCCAGGTGTAGAACACAGTAACAAGGGCCAGGTGAGTCCCCGGTGTTGACAAGAGTCACCACGTCCAGGTGAGGCCCAGGTGGGTACCAGGATCACCAGGGTCAGGGGAGGCCCTTGAAAGAACCAGAGTCAAAAGTTCGAGGTCAGGAGCAGGTTGCAACAAGGGTCAGCAGGTCCAAGTCAGGCCAAAGTGGGGTTCACAGTCACTAGGGCACGGTGAGACCCAGAGGGGGACCAGAGTGAACTGGTCAACGTGAGGTCCAGTTGTGGAACACAGCCACCGGGTCCCTGTTTTGCCCAGTTGAGGACCATGGTCAACACGGCCAGGTGAGGCCCAGATGGGGACCAGAGTCCCCAAATCCAGGTGAAGCCCAGGTGGGGACCACAGTCACCAGATCCAGGATAGTCTCAGGTGCAGACCAGAATCACCAGATCCAGGTGAGGTGCAGGTGGCAACCACAATCACCAGGTCCCGGTGAGGCCCTGCTGGGGACCAGAGTCACGAGGTACATGAGAAGCTAGAAACACTGCAGCCACCAGGTCCACAAGATGTCCATGGGGAACGAGAATCACCAGTTACAGTTGAGGACCAGATGGGGATCCGACTCAACATGTCCAGGTGAGACCCAGGTGGGAACCAGTGTCACCATGTCCAGGTGTGGCTCAGGTGAAGACCGGAGTTAATAGGTCCGGCTGGGTCACTGTTAGTGAACAGTGTAACGATATCCTGATGCTACACAGGTGGGTACCAGAGACACCAGGTCCTGGTGCCCCCGAGAAGGGACCAGAGACCTGAGGTCCAGTTGAGGTCCCGATGGGAACCACAGTCACCATGTCAGGTGAGGCCATGCTTAGGATCAGAGTCACCAGTTACAGGTGAGGCCCAGGTGGAGCCAGAGTCACCTGGTACATAAGAGGCCAAAGTTAGGACCAGAGTTACCAGGATCAGGTCAATCCCAGAGGGTAATACAGTAACCATGTACCGATGATGCCCAGGTAGAACCAGAGTCACCAGGTCCAGATGAGGCGCAGGTGGGGACCATGTTCACTAGATTCCGGTGAGGCCCAGTTGAGGACCAGAGTCACCAGGTCAAGTTGAGGCCTAGAGGGATACCAGATTCACCTGGTCTACGTGACATCCAGATGGTGAACCGAGTCCATGTCAGGCTGAGGCCCAGAGGGGATCCAGATTCATCATGTCCAGGTGAGGCTCAGGTGTGGAACAGAGTATCCAGGTCATAATGGTCCACAGGTGAGGACCAGAGTCACCAGATCTGGGTGAGACCCAGTTAGGATCAGAGTCACCAGTTCCAGGTGAGGCCAAGAAGGAGTCCACAGCAATCAGGCCCAGGTGGGGAACAAAGTCACCAGGAATGGGTGAGGCCCAGATGGGGACCAGATTCACCAGGCCCAGGTGAATCCCAGGTGGTGACCAGAGTTACGAGTTCCGGGTGAGGACCAGGTAAGGACCAGATTCACCAGGTCCAAGTGAGGCCTGCGTGGGGACCTGTGTCCCCAGCATGGTTGAGGCCCAGATGACAACACCACTCACCAGGTCCAGGTGATTCCAAACTGCAGGCCATGCAGAGGAACAATATCCCGATGATACTCAGGTACTGACTAGAGTTACCAGGTCCAGGTGAGGCCAACATGCAGGCCATGCAGTGGAACCATGTCCCTATGATGCCCAGGTAGGGACCAGAGTAACCAGGTCCAAATGAGGCCCAGATGGAGCATATTCACTAGGTCCAGGTGAGGCCCAGTTGAGGACCAGAGTCACCAGATCTGGTTGAGGCCTAGAGGGGTACCAGAATATCCTGGTCCAGGTGACATCCAGATGGGGTCCAGAGTCACTAGGTCAGGGTGAGGCCCAGAGTGGTTCCAGAGTCATCATGTCCAGGTGAGGCTCAGGTGTGGAACAGAGTCACCAGATACCAATGATGCCCAGGTGAGGACCAGAGTCACCAGGACTGGGTGACGCGCAGATAGGATCAGAGTCACCAGTTCCAGGTGAGGCCAAGAAAGTGTCCACACCAATCAGGTCCAGGAGGGGAACCAAGTCACCAGGACTGGGTGAGGCCCAGATGGGGACCAGATTCACCATGTCCAGGTAGGCTCAGGTGGTGACCAGAGACCCCGGGGCTGGGAGACGACCAGGTATGGACCAGATTAAAAGGTCCAATAGACCCACGTGGGGACCTGAGTCACCAGGTTTGGGTGAGGCTCAGGTGGCAACCCCACTCACCAGGTCGAAGTGAGGCCAACCAGCAGGCCAGAGTCACCAGATCCACGTGAGGCCCTAGTGGGCACCGGAGTCACCAGGTAAATGTGAGTCTACAAGAACACCACAGTCACCAAGTCCAGGTGTGGTTCATGTGGGAACGAGAGTCACCAGGTCCAGGTGAGACCCAGGTGGGGACAACAGTCACCAGGTCCAGATTGAGGCCTAGGTGGGGGGACCAGGGTCATCAGGACCAGTTGAGACCAAAGGGCGGAGCAAAGTTATCATGTCCATGTGAGGCCCAGGTGCGGAACAGAGTAACCATGTCCCATTGATGCCAGGTGGGAAAAGAGTCACAAGGTCCAGACGAGGCCTAAGTGAGGAGTAGATTCACCAGGTCCTGTTGAGACCCAGTTGAGCACCAGTGTCCCCAGGTCCGGATGAGTCCCAGAGGGGACCAGAGTCACCCGGTTCTGGTGATATCCAGGTGGGGACCAGAGTCAGCACTTCAGTGTTAGGCCGAGAGGGGGACGAGAATCACTAGGTCCATGTGAGGCCCCGATGTGGAACTGAAAAACCAGGTCCCATGATGCCCATATGAGGACCTGAGTCACCAGGTCCAGGTGAGGTCCCTGTGGGAACCAATCACCTCGTCCAGGTGAGGCCCTGTGGGACCACAGTCACCAGGTCCAGGTGAGGCCCAGGTATATCAGAGAGTATCCAGGTCCCAATGATGGCCAGGAAAAGACCAGAGTCAACAGGTCCAGGAGAGGCCCAAATATGGGTCAGAGTCATTGTGTTCCAGGTGAGGCCAAATGGAGACCACAGGAAAGAGTTCCAGGAGAGCCCCATATGTGAAGCAGAGCCATCAGATCCAGGTGAGTTCCAGGTGGGTCCACAATCACAAGGTCCAGGTGAGGCGCAGGTGGCAACAGGATTCACCAAGTCCAGGTGAGGCCCAGGTGGCGACCAGTCACCACATCCAGGTGCAGACCAGCTAAGGACCAGATTCACCAGGCCCAAGTGAACCCCAAGGGGTGACCAGAGTCACGAGGTAAGGGTGAATCCGAGAGGGGCACCAGAGTAACCAGTTTAATTTGAGGCCCAGAATGGGACCAGAGGTCCCTGGTCAAAGAGGGGCCCAGGTGTGGAATAGAGTATCCAGGTCCCAATGATGCCTGGGTGAGGACCAGAGTCACTAGGGCCATGCAGGCCCAGATGGGGAACAGAATCACTAGGTCCTTGTGAGGCATAGAAAAAGACCCGAGTCACCAGTAACAGGTGAGACTCTTGTGGGAACCAGAGCCACTCTATGCAGCTGAGTCCCAAGTCCATGTGAGGCCCACGTGAGGACCAGATTCATCAGGAAAGTTCGAATTGAGGCATAGCTGGGGACAAGAGTCCCCAGGTCTGGGTGCGTCCTAGGTTTGGCAAGATTCTGCAGTTTTGAGTTAGGTCAAAGTGGGGACGAGAGACACCAGGTCCAGGTGAGACCGAACTGAGGACCAGAGTCACCAGATCCAGGTGAGGTCCAGGTGGGGACCAGACGCACCAGATCCAGGTGAAGTCCAGGTGGGGACCAGAGTCACTAGGTCCAGATAAGGCCCAGGTGAGGACCAGAGTTACTAGGTACACGTGAGGCCCCGGTGGGGATCAGAGGAAACAGGTCCATGTGAGGCCAGCTTGGGGACTATGGTCAAGAGGTGTACTTGAGGCCCAGGTGTAGAACACAGTAAGCAGGTGCAGGTGAGTCCCCCGTGGTGACAAGAGTCACCACGTCCAGGTGAGGCCCAGGTGGGGACCAGGATCACCAGGTACAGGGGAGGCCCTTGAAAGAACCAGAGTCAACAGTTCGAGGTCAGGCGCAGGTGGCAACCAGTGTAAGCAAGTCCAAGTCAGGCCAAAGTGGGGTTCACAGTCACTAGGGCACGGTGTGACCAAGAGGGGGACCAGAGTCACCTAGTCCAGGTGAGGTCCAGTTGTGGAACACAGTCACTAGTTCCCAAATTTGCCCAGTTGAGGACCATGGTCAACAGGGCCAGGTGAGGCCCAGATGGGGACCGGAGTCCCGAAATCCAGGTGAAGCCCAGGTGGGGACCACAGTCACAAGATCCAGGGTAGTCTCAGGTGCAGACGAGAATCACCAGGTCCAGGTGTGGTGCAGGTGGCAACCAAACTCACTAGGTCCCGGTGAGGCACTGGTGGGGAACAGAGTCACGAGGTACATGAAGAGCTAGAAACACTTTGGATCCCTGGGTGGCGCAGCGGTTTGGCGCCTGCCTTTGGCCCAGGGCGCGTTCCTGGAGACCAGGGATCGAATCCAAAGTCGGGCTCCCGGTGCATGGAGCCTGCTTCTCCCTTTGTCTGTGTCACTGCCTCTCTCTCTCTCTGTGACTATCATAAATAAATAAAAATTAAAAAAAAAAGAAGCTAGAAACACTGCGGCCAACAGGTCCACATGATCTCCATGTGGGAACGAGGATCACCAGTTACAGGTGAGGACCAGGTGGGGATACGACTCACCATGTCCAGGTGAGACCCAGGTGGGAACCAGAGTCACCATGTCCAGGTGTGGCCCAGGTAAAGACCAGAGTAATAGGTCCGGCTGGGTCACTGTTAGTGAACAGTGTAACCATATCCTAATGCTACCCAGGTGGGTAGCAGAGACACCAGGTCCTTGTGAGGCCCAAATGGGACCAGAGACATGAGGTCCAGGTGAGGTCCCGATGGGAACCACAGTCACCAGGTCAGGTGAGGCCATGCTTAGGATCAGAGTCACCAGTTACATGTGAGGCCCAGGTTGAGCCAGAGTCACCTGGTACAAAAGAGGCCTAAGTAAGGACCAGAGTTACCAGGATCAGGTCAGTCCCAGTGGGAAACAGAGTAACCATGTCCCGATGATGCCCAGGTAGACCCAGCGTCACCAGGTCCAGATGAGGCGCAGGTGGGGAGCATATTCACTAGGTCTCGGTGACACCCAGTTGAGGACCAGTGTCACCAGGTCTATTTGAGCCCTAGAGGGGTACCAGATTCACCTAGTCTAGGTGACATCCAGATGGGGACCAGAGTCACCATGTCAGGGCGAGGCCCAGAGGGGATCCAGAGTCATCATGTCCAGGTGAGGCTCAGGTGCGGAACAGAGTATCCAGGTCATAATGATCCACAGGTGAGGACCAGAGTCACCAGATCTGGGTGAGGCCCAGGTTGGATCAGAGTCACTACTTCCAGTTGAGGCCAAGAAGGTGTCCACAGCAATCAGATCCAGAGGGGAACAAAGTCACCAGGACTGGGTGAGGCCCAGATGGGGACCAGATTCACCAGGTCCAGGTGAGGCGAGGTGGTGACCAGAGTCCCCGGGTCTGGGAGAGGACCAGGTAAGGACGAGATTCACCAGGTCCAAGAGGCTCACGTGTGAAACTGAGTCACCAGGTATGGGTGAGGCCCAGGTGGCAACCCCACTCACCAAGTCCAAGTGAGGCCAACTTGCAGGCCAGAGTCACCAGATCCAGGTGAGGCCCTAGTGGAGACCGGAGTCACCAGGTAAATGTGAGTCTACAAGAAAACCAGAGTCACCAGGTCCAGGTGTGGTTCATGTGGGAATGAGATTCACCAGGTCCAGGTGAGACCCAGGTGGGGACCATAGTCACCAGGTCCAGATTGAGGCCTAGGTGGGGGGAACAAATTGATCAGGACAAGTTGAGGCCAAAGTGTGGAGCAAAGTTATCATGTCCAGGTGATGTCTAGGTGGGGAACAGAGTAACCATGTCCCATTGATGCCAGGTGGGAAAAGAGTCACAAGGTATAGATGAGGCCTAAGTGAGGAGTAGATTCACCAGGTCCTGTTGAGGCCCAGTTGAGCACCAGTGTCCCCAGCTCAGGGTGAGTCCCAGAGGGGGAGCAGAGTCACCGGTTCTGGTGATATCCAGGTGGGGATAAGACTCACCACGTCAGCGTGAGGCCAGAGGGGGACGAGAATCACTAGTTTCAGGTGAGGCCCCGATGTGGAACTGAGAAACCAGGTTCCATGATGCCCATATGAGGACCTGAGTCACCAGGTCCAGGTGATGTCCTTGTGGGAACCAGTCACCTCGTCCAGGTGAGGCCCAGGTGGGACCACAGTCACCAGGTCAAGGTTTGGCCCAGGTATTTAAGAGAGTATCCAGGTCCCAATGATGCCCAGGTAAGGACCAGAGTCAACAGGTCCAGGAGAGGCCCAAATATGGATCACAGTCATTGTGTTCCAGGTGAGGCCAGATGGAGACCACAGGAACCAGGTCCAGGAGAGCCCCATGTGGGAACCAGAGCCACCAGATCCAATTGAGGTCCAGGTGGGACCACAGTCACAAGGTCCAGGTGAGGCGCAGGTGGCAAGAGGATTCACCAAGTACACGTGGGGTCCAGGTGACGACCAGTCAGCAGATCCAGGTGCCGACCAGCTAAGGACCAGATTCACCAGGCCCAAGTGAAGCGCAAGGGGTGACCAGAGTCACCAGGTAATGGTGAGGACCAGAGCGGGAACCACAGTAACCAGTTTAGTTTAAGGACCAGAATGGGACCAGAGGTCCCTGGACAAAGTGAGGCCCAGTTGTAGAATAGAGTATCCAGGTACCAATGATGACTGGGTGAGGAACAGAGTCACTAGGGCCATGCAGGCCCAGATGGGGAACAGAATCACTAGGTCCTGGTGAGGCATAGAATAAGACCACAGTCAACAGTATCAGGTGAGCCCCTTGTGGGAACCAAAGACACTCTATCCAGGTGAGTCCCAGGTCCATGTGAGGCCCACGTGAGGACCAGATTCATCAGGTCGAATTGAGGCATAGCTGGGGACAAGAGTCACCAGGTCTGGATGCGGCCTAGGTGGGTCAAGATTCAGCAGTTCTGAGTTAGGTCAAAGTGGGGACGAGAGACACCAGGTCCTGGTGAGGCCAAACTGAGGACCAGAGTCACCAGATCCAGGTGAGGTCCAGGTGGGGACCCGAGTCACCAGATCCAGGTGAAGCACAGGTGGGGACCAGAGTCACTAGGTCCAGATGAGGCCCAGGTGAGGACCAGAGTTACCAAGTACACGTGAGGCCCCGGTGGGGATCAGAGGCAACAGGTCCATGTGAGGCCGGCTTGGGGACCATGGACAACAGGTCTACTTGAGGCCCAGGTGTGGAACACAGTAAGCAGGTCCAGGTGAGTCCACAGTGGTGACAAGGGTCACCACGTCCAGGTGAGGCCCAGTTGCGGACCAGGATCACCAGGTACAGGGGAGGCCCTTGAAAGAACCAGAGTCAACAGTTCGAGGTCAGGCGCAGGTTTCAGCCAGGGTCAGCAGGTCCAAGTCAGGCCAAAGTGGGGTTCACAGTAACTAGGGCATGGTGAGACCCAGAGCGGCACCAGAGTCACGTGGTCCAGGTGAGGTTCAGTTGTGGAACACAGTCACCGCGTCCCAATTTTGCCCAGTTGAGGACCATGGTCAAAAGGGCCAGGTGAGGCCAAGATGGGGACCGGTGTCCCCAAATCCAGGTGAAGCCCAGCTGGGGACAACAGTCACCAGATCCAGGGTAGTCTCAGGTGCAGACCAGAATCAGCTGGTCCAGGTGAGGTGCAGTTGGCAACCACTCTCACCAGGTCCCGGTGAGGCCCTGGTGGGGACCAGAGTCACGAGGTACATGACAAACTAGAAACACTGCAGCCACCAGGTCCACATGATGTCCATGTGGGAACGAGAATCACCAGTTACAGGTTAGGACCAGGTGGGGATCTGACTCACAATTTCCAGGTGAGACACAGGTGGGAACGAGTGTCACCATGTGCAGGAGTGGCCCAGGTGAAGACCAGAGTTGATAGGTCCGGCTGGGTCACTGTTAGTGTACAGTGTAACCATATCCTGATGCTACCCAGGTGGGTACCAGAGACACCAGGTCCTGGTGAGGCCCAGGTGGGACCAGAGACATGAGGTCCAGGTGAGGTCCCGATGGGAACCACAGTCACCAGGTCAGGTGAGGCCATGCTTAGGATCAGAGTCACCAGTTACAGGTGAGGCCCAGGTGGAGCCAGAGTCACCTGGTACAGAAGAGGCCAAAGTCAGGACCAGAGTTACCAGGATCAGGTCAGTCCCAGTGGGGAGCAGAGTAACTATGTTCCGATGATGCCCAGGTAGACCCAGCGTCACCAGGTCCAGATGAGGCGCAGGTGGGGAGCATATTCACTAGGTCTCGGTGAGACCCAGTTGAGGACCAGTGTCACCAGGTATATTTGAGCCCTTGAGGGGTAACAGATTCACCTGGTCTAGGTGACATCCAGATGGGGAACAGAGTCACCATGTCAGGGTGAGGCCCCGAAGGGATCCAGAGTCATCATGTCCAGGTGAGGCTCAGGTGTGGAACAGAGTATCCAGGTCATAATGGTCCACAGGTGAGGACCAGAGTCACGAGATCTTGGTGAGGCCCAGTTAGGATCAGAGTCACGAGTTCCAGTTGAGGCCAAGAAGGAGTCCACAGCAATCAGGTCCAGGTGGGGAACAAAGTCACCAGGACTGGGTGAGGCCCAGATGGGGCCAGATACACCAGGTCCAAGTGATTCCCAGGTGGTGACTAGGGTTACCAGGTCCGGTTGAGGACCAGGTAAGGACGAGATTCACCAAGATACTGGGGCCTATGTGGGGACCGGTGTCACCATGTATGGGTGAGGCCCAGGTGGCAAGCCCACTCACCAGGTCCAGGTGAGGCCAGCCTGCAGGCCAGAGTCACCAGATCCAGGTGAGGCCCTAGTGGGGACGGGATTCAAGGTAAAAGTGAGTCTACAAGAACACCACAGTCACCAGATCCAAGTGTGGTTCATGTGGGAACGGGAGTCACCAGGTCCAGCTGAGACCCAGTTGGGACGACAGTCACCAGGTCCAGATTGAGGCCTAGGTTTGGGGACGAGATTCAACAGGACCAGTTGAGGCCAAAGTGTGCAGCAAAGTTATCATGTCCAGGTGGGGCCAGGTGGGGAACAGAGTAACCATGTCCCATTGATGCCAGGTGGGAAAAGAGTCACAAGGTCCAGACGAAGCCTAAGATTGGAGTAGATTCACCAGGTCCTGTTGAGTCCCACCTGAGGACCAGTGTCCCCAGCTCCGGGTGTGTCACCCGGTTCTGGTGATATCCAGGTGGGGACCAGTGTCACAAGTCAGGGTGAGGCCCAGAGGGGGACGAGAATCACTAGGTCCAGGTGAGGCCCCGATGTGGAACTGTGAAACCAGGTCCCAAGATGCCCATATGAGGACCTGAGTCACCAGGTCCAGGTGATGTCCCTGTGGGAACCAGTCACCCCGTCCAGGTGAGGCCCAGGTGGGACCACAGTCACCAGGTCCTGGTGAGGCCCAGGTATATAGAGAGTATCCAGGTCCCAATGATGCCCAGGTAAGGACCAGAGTCAACAGGTCCAGGAGAGGCCCAAATATAGATCAGAGTCATTGTGTTCCAGGTGAGGCCAGAGGGAGACC
This sequence comes from Canis lupus dingo, assembly GCF_003254725.2. Taxonomy (NCBI): domain Eukaryota; kingdom Metazoa; phylum Chordata; class Mammalia; order Carnivora; family Canidae; genus Canis; species Canis lupus. The sequence continues at coordinate 43,016 of NW_026019407.1, read as the reverse complement.
ACAGGGAACAGATCCAGGAGAGCCCCATATGGGAACCAGAGCCACCAGATCCAGGTGAGGTCCAGGAGGGACCACAGTCACAAGGTCCAGGTGAGGCGCTGGTGGCAACAGGATTCCCCAAGTCCAGGTGAGGCCCACGTGGTGACCTGTCACCAGGGCCAGTTGCGGACAAGCTAAGGACCAGATTCACGAGGCCCAAGTGAACCCCAAGGGGTGACCAGAGTCACCAGGTAAGGGTGAGGCACAGAGGGGAACCAGAGTAACCAGTTTAGTTTGAGGCCCAAAATGAGACCAGAGATCCCTGGTCAAACTAGGCCCAGGTGTGGCATAGAGTATCCAGGTCCCAATGATGCCTGGGTGAGGACCAGAGTCACCAGGTCTGGGTGACACGCAGATAGGATCAGAGTCACCAGGTCCAGGTGAGGCCATGAAAGAGTCCACAGCAATCAGGTCAAGGTGGGGAACAAAGTCACCAGGACTGAGTGAGGCCAAGATGGGGACCAGATTCACCAGGTCCAGGTGAGGCCCAGGTGGTGACCAGAGTCCCCGGGTCTGGGAGAGGACCAGGTAAATACCAGATTCACCAGGTAGAAGAGGCCCACATGGGGACCTGAGTCACCAATTATGGGTGAGGCCCAGGTGACATCCACACTAACCAGGTCCATGTGAGGCCAACCTGCAGGTCAAATCACCTGATCCATGTGAGGACCTAGTGGGGACTGGAGTCACCAGTTAAAAATGATTCTACAAAAACAACACAGTCACCAGATCCTGGTGTGGTTCATTTGGGTACGAGAGTCACCAGGTCCAGGTGAGACCCAGGTGGGGACCACAATCACCAGGTCCAGGGGAGGCCCAGGTGGGACCACAGTCACCAGGTCCAGGTGAGGCCTAGGTCGGGGGACCAGAGTCATTAGGACTAGTTGAGGCCAAAGTGTGGAGCAAAGTTATGAGGTCCATGTGAGGCCCAGTTGTGGAAGAGTAACCATGTCCCATTGACGCCAGGTGCGAAAAGAGTCACAAGGTCCAGACGAGGCCTTAGTGAGGAGTAGATTCACCAGGTGCTGTTGAGGCCCAGTTGAGGACCAGTGTCCCCAGCTCCGGGTGAGTCCCAGAGGGGGACCAGTGTCACCCGGTTCTGGTGATATCCAGGTGGGGATCAGAGTCACCACGTCAGGGTGAGGCCCAGAGGGGGACGAAAATCACTAGGTCCAGATGAGACCCCGATGTGGAACTGAGAACCCTGGTCCCGTGATGCCCATATGAGGAACTGAGTCACCAGGTCCAGGTGAGTCCCCGGTGGTGACAAGGGTCACCACGTCCAGGTGAGTCCCAGGGGGGGACCAAGATCATGAGGGACAGGGGAAGCCCTTGAATGAACCAGAGTCAACAGTTCGAGGTCAGGCGCAGGTGGCAACCAGGGTCAGCAGGTGCAAGTCAGGTCAAAGTGGCGTTCACCATCACTAGGGGACGGTGAGACCCAGAGGGGGACCAGAGTCACCTGGTCCAGGTGAGGTCCAGGGTTGGAGCACAGTCACCGGGTCCCAATTTTGGCAGGTGAGGACCATGGTTGACAGGGCCAGGTGAGGCCGAGATTGGTGATCCTCAATCTGGATCAGATTCACCAGTTCCAGTTGAGGCTAAGAAGGAGACCACAGCAATCATGTCCAGATTGACGCCTAGGTCGGGGGACCAGAGTCATCAGGACTAGTTGAGGCCAAAATGTGGAGCAAAGTTATCATGTCCAGGTGAGGCCCAGGTGGGGAACAGAGTAACCATGTCCCATTGATGCCAGGTGGGAAAAGAGCCACAAGGTCCAGACGAGGCCTAAGTGAGGAGCAGATTCACCAGGTCCTGTTGAGGCCCAGTTGAGGACCAGTGTCCCCAGCTCCGGGTGAGTCCCAGAGGGGGACCAGAGTCACCCGGTTCTGGTGATATCCAGGTGGGAACCAGAGTCACCACGACAGGGTGAGGACCATAATGGGACGAGAATCACTAGGTCCAGGTGAGGTCCCGATGTGGAACTGAAAAACCAGGTCCCATGATGCCCATATGAGGACCTGAGTCACCAGGTCCAGGTGAGGTCCCTGTGGGAACCAGTCACCTCGTCCAGGTGAGGCCGAGGTGGGACCACAGTCACCAGGTCCTGGTGAGTCCCAGGGATTTAGAGAGTATCCAGGTCCCAATGATGCCCAGGTAAGGACCAGAGTCAACAGGTCCAGGAGAGGACCAAATATGGATCAGAGTCATTGTGTTCCAGGTGAGGCCAGAAGGAGACCACAGGAACCAGGTCCAGGGGAGCCCCATATGGGAACCAGAGCCAACAGATCAGGGTGAGGTCCAGTTGTGACCACAGTCAGAAGGCCCAGGTGAGGCGCAGGTGGCAACAGGATTCACCAAGTCCAGGTCAGGTCTAGGTGGCCACCAGTCACCAGATCCAGATGCGGACCAGCTAAGGACCAGATTCACCAGGCCCAAATGAAGCCCAAGGGGTGACCAGTGTCACCAGGTAAGGGTGAGGCCCAGAGGGGAACCAGAGTAACCAGTTTAGTTTGAGGCCCAGTATGGGACCAGTGGTCCCTGGTCAAAGGGAGGCCCAGGTGTGGCATAGAGTATCCAGGTCCCAATGATGCCTGGGTGAGGACCAGAGTCACTAGGGCCATGCAGGCCCAGATGGGGAACAGAATCACTAGGTCCTGGTGAGGCATAGAATAAGACCACAATCACCAGTATCAGGAGTGCCCGTTGTGGGAACCAGAGCCACTCTATCCAGCTGAGTAACAGGTCCATGTGTGCCCCACGTCAGGACCAGATGCATCAGGTAGAATTGAGGCATAGTTCGGGACAAGAGTCACCAGGTCTGGGTGCGGCCTAGGTGGGGCAAGATTCAGCAGTTCTGAGTTAGGTCAAAGTGGGGACGAGAGACACCAGGTCCAGGTGAGGCCAAACTGAGGACCAGAGTCACCAGATCCAGGTGAGGTCCATGTTGGAAAGAGAGTCACCAGGTCCAGGAGAGGTCCAGGTGGGGACCAGAGTCACCAGATCCAGGTGAAGTCCAGGTGGGGACCAGAGTCAACAGATCCAGGTGAAGCCCAGGTTGGGACCAGAGTCACTAGGTCCTGATTAGACCCAGGTGAGGATCAGAGTTACCAGACACACGTGAGCCCCCGGCGGGGATCAGAGCCAAAAGGTCCACGTGAGGCCGGCTTGGGGACCATGGTCAATAGGTCTAAATGAGGCCCAGGTGTGGAACACAGTAATCATGTCCAGGTGAGTCCCCGGTGGTGACAAGAGTCACCACGTCCAGTTGAGGCCCAATTGGGGACCAGGATCACCAGGTACAGGGGAGGCCCTTGAGAGAACCAGAGTCAACAGTTCGAGGTCAGGCGCAGGTGGCAACCAGGGTCAGCAGGTCCAAGTCAGGCCAAAGTGGGGTTCACAGTCACTAGGGCACAGTGAGACCCAGAGGGGGACCAGAGTCACCTGGTCCAGGTGAGGTCCAGGGTTGGAACACAGTCACCGAGTCCCAATTTTGCCAGGTGAGGACCATGGTTGACAGGGCCAGGTGAGGCCCAGATTGGTAATCCTCAATCTGGATCAGATTCACCAGTTCCAGTTGAGGCTAAGAAGGAGACCACAGCAATCATGTCCAGATTGACGCCTAGGTCGGGGGACCAGAGTCATCAGGACTAGTTGAGGCCAAAATGTGGAGCAAAGTTATCATGTCCAGGTGAGGCCCAGGTGGGGAACAGAGTAACCATGTCCCATTGATGCCAGGTGGGAAAAGAGCCACAAGGTCCAGACGAGGCCTAAGTGAGGAGCAGATTCACCAGGTCCTGTTGAGGCCCAGTTGAGGACCAGTGTCCCCAGCTCCGGGTGAGTCCCAGAGGGGGACCAGAGTCACCCGGTTCTGGTGATATCCAGGTGGGAACCAGAGTCACCACGACAGGGTGAGGACCATAATGGGACGAGAATCAGTAGGTCCAGGTGAGGTCCCGATGTGGAACTGAAAACCCAGGTCCCATGATGCCCATATGAGGACCTGAGTCACCAGGTCGAGGTGAGATCCCTGTGGGAACCAGTCACCTCGTCCAGGTGAGGCCCAGGTGGGACCACAGTCACCAGTATCATGTGAGCCCCTTGTGGGAACCAGAGCCACTCTATCCAGCTGAGTCCCAGGTCCATGTGAGGCCCACGTGAGGAGTAGATTCATCAGGTCGAATTGAGGCATAGCTGGAGACAAGAGTCACCAGGTCTGGGTGCGGCCTACGTGGGTCAAGATTCAGCAGTTCTGAGTTAGGTCAAAGTGGGCACGAGAGACACCAGGTCCAGGTGAGGCCAAACTGAGGACCAGCGTCACCAGATCCAGGTGAGGTCCAGGTGGGGACCAGAGTCACCAGATCCAGGTGAAGCCCAGGTGGGGACCAGAGTCACTAGGTCCAGATGAGGCCCAGGTGAGGACCAGAGTTACCAGGTACACGTGAGGCCCCGGTGGGGATCAGAGGAACAGGTCCATGTGAGGCCGGCTTGGGGACCATGGTCAACAGGTCTACTTGAGGCCCAGGTGTGGAACACAGTAAGCAGGTCCTGGTGAGTCCCCATTGGTGACAGGAGTCACCACGTCCATGTGTGGGCCAGGTCCGACCAGGATCACCAGGTCCAGGGAAGGCCCTTGAAAAAACCAGAGTCAACAGTTCGAGGTCAGGCGCAGGTGGCAACCAGGGTCAGCAGGTCCAAGTCAGGCCAAAGTGGGGTTCACAGTCACTAGGGCACGGTGAGACCCAGAGTGGGACCAGAGTCACCTGGTCCAGGTGAGGTCCAGTTGTGGAACACAGCCACCGGTTCCCAATTTTGCACAGTAGAGGACCATGGTCAACAGGGCAAGGTGAGGGCCAGATGGGGACCAGAGTCCCCAAATCCAGGTGAAGCCCAGGTGGGGACCACAGTCACCAGATCCAGGGCAGTCTCAGGTTCAGACCAGAATCACCAGGTCCAGGTGAGGTGCAGGTGGCAACCACACTCACCCGGTCCCGGTGAGGCCCCGGTGGGGACCAGAGACACGAGGTACATGAGAAGCTTGAAACACTGCAGCCACCAGGTCCACATGATGTCCATGTGGGAAAGAGGATTACCAGTTACAGTTGAGGACCAGGTGGGGATCCGACTCACCATGTCCAGGTGAGACCCAGATGGGAACCAGTGTCACCATGTCCTGGTGTGCCCCAGGTGAAGACCAGAATTATTAGGTCCGGCTGGACGAGTGTTAGGGAACAGTGCAACCATATCCTGATGCTACCCAGGTGGGTACCAGAGACACTAGGTCCTGGTGAGGCCCAAGTGTAACTGGAGACATGAGGTCCAGGTGAGGTCCCGATGGGAACCACAGTCACCAGGTCAGGTGAGGCCATGCTTAGGATCAGAGTCACCAGGTACAGGTGATGCCCAGGTGGACACAGAGTCACTTGGTATAGAAGAGGCCAAAGTCAGGACCAGAGTTACCAGGATCAGGTCAGTCCCAGTGGGTAATACAGTCACCATGTCCCAATGATGCCCAGGTAGAACCAGAGTCACCCGGTCCATCGAGGCGGAGGTGGGGAGAATATTCACTAGGTCCAGGTGAGGCCCAGATGAGGACCAGACTCACCAGGTCTAGTTGAGGCCTACAGGGGTACCAAATTCACCTGGTCTAGGGGACGTCCAGATGGGGACCAGAGTCACCATGTCAGGGTGAGGCCCAGAGGGGATCCAGAGTCATCATGTCAGGTGAGGTTCAGGTGTGGAACAGAGTATCCAGGTCATAATGGTCCGCAGGTGAGGACCAGAGTCACCAGATCTGGGTGAGGCCCAGTTAGGAGCAGAGTCACAATTTCCAGGTGAGGCCAAGAAGGAGTCCACAGCAATCAGGACCAGGTGGGGAACAAAGTCACCAGGACTGGGTGAGGCCCAGATGGGGACCAGATTCACCAGGTCCAGGTGATTCCCAGGTGGTGCCAAGAGTTACCAGTTCCAGGTGAGGACCAGGTAAGGACCAGATTCACCAGGTCAAAGTGAGGCCCACGTGGGACCTGTGTCACCAGGTATGGGTGAGGCCCAGGTGGCAAGCCCACTCACCAGGTCCAGGTGAGGCCAACCTGCAGGCCATGCAGAGGAACCGTGTCCCGATGATGCCCAGGTTGGGACCAGAGTTACCAGGTCAAGAAGAGGCCAACCTGCAGACCATTATGTGGAACCATGTCCCGATGATGCCCAGGAAGGGACCAGAGTCACCAGGTCCAAATGAGGCCCAGATGGAGCATATTCACTAGGTCCAGGTGAGGCCCAGAAGAGGACCAGAGTCACCAGATCTGGTTGAGGCCCAGAGGGGTACCAGAATCCCCTGGTCCAGGTGACATCCAGATAGGGACCAGAGTCACCAGTTCCAGGTGAGGCCAAGAAAGAGTCCACAGCAATCAGGTCCAGGTGGGGAACAAAGTCACCAGGACTGTGTGAGACCCAGAAGGGGACCAGATTCACCAGGTCCAGCTGAGGCCCAGGTTGTGACCAGAGTCCCCGGGTCCTGGAGAGGACCAGGTAAGGACCAAATTCACCAGGTCCACATGACCCACGTGGGGAACTGAGTCACCAGGTATGGGTGATGCCCAGGTGGCAACCACACTCACCAGGTCCAGGTGAGGCCAACCTGCAGGCCAGAGTCACCAGATCCAGGTGAGGCCCTAGTGGGGACGGGAGTCACAAGGTAAAGGTGAGTCTACAAGGACACCACAGTCACCAGGTCCAGTAGTGGTTCATGTGGTAACGGGAGTCACCAGGTCCAGTTGAGACCCAGTTGGGGACGACAGTCACCAGGTCCAGATTGAGGCCTAGGTTGGGGGACGAGAGTCATCAGGACCAGTTGAGGCCAAAGTGTGCAGCAAAGTTATCATGTCCAGGTGAGACCCAGGTGGGGAACAGAGTAACCATGTCCCATTGATGCCAGGTGGGAAAAGAGTCACAAAGTCCAGACGAAGCCTAAGATTGGAGTAGATTCACCAGGTCCTGTTGAGACCCAGCTGAGGACCAGTGTCCCCAGCTCCGGTTGTGTCACCCGGTCCTGGTGATATCCAGGTGGGGACCAGAGTCACCAGAACTGGGTGAGGCCCAGTTAGGATCAGTGTCACCAGTTCCAGTTGAGGCCAAGAAGGAGTCCACAGCAATCAGGTCCAGGTGGGGAAGAAAGTCAACAGGACTGTGTAGGCCCAGATGGGGACCAGATTCACCAGGTCCAGGTGATTCCCAGGTGGTGACCAGGGTTACCAGGTCCGGGTGAGGACCAGGTATGACCAGATTCACCAGGTCCAAGTGAGGCCTACGTGGGGACCTGTGTCACCAAGTATGGGTGAGCACCAGGTGGCAACCCCACTCACTAGGGCCAGGTGAGGCCAACCTGGAGGCCATGCAGAGGAACCGTGTCCCGGTGATGCCCAGGTAGGGACCAGAGTTACCAGGTCCATCTGAGGCCAACCTGCAGGCCATGCAGTGGATCCATGTCCCGATGATGCCCAGGTAGTGACCAGAGTCACCAGGTCCAAATGAGGCCCAGATGGAGCATATTCAATAGGTCCAGGTGAGGCCTAGTTGAGGACCAGAGTCACCAGAACTGGTTGAGGCCTAGAGGGGTACCAGAATCACCTGGTCCATGTGACATCCAGATGGAGACCAGAGTCACCAGGTCAGGGTTAGGCCCAGAGTGGTTCCAGAGTCCAGAGCCTCATGTCCAGGTGAGGCTCAGGTGTGGAACAGAGACACCAGGTACCAATGATGCCCAGGTGAGGACCAGAGTCACCAGGTCTGGGAGACACGAAGATAGGATCAGAGTCACCAGGTCCAGGTGAGGCCATGAAAGAGTCCACAGCAATCAGGTCAAGGTGGGGAACAAAGTCACCAGGACTGAGTGAGGCCAAGATGGGGACCAGATTCACCAGGTCCAGGTGAGGCCCAGGTGGTGACCAGAGTCCCCGGGTCTGGGAGAAGACCAGGTAAGGACCAGATTCACCAGGTAGAAGAGGCCCACATGGGGACCTGAGTCACCAATTATGGGTGAGGCCCAGGTGGCATCCCCACTAACCAGGTCCATGTGAGGCCAACCTGCAGGCCAAGTCACCCGATCCACGTGAGGAACTAGTGGGGACTGGAGTCACCAGTTAAAAATGTTTCTACAAAAACAACACAGTCACCAGATCCTGGTGTGGTTCATGTGGGAACGAGAGTCACCAGGTCCAGGTGAGACCCAGGTGGGTACCACAGTCACCAGGTCCAGGTGAGGCCCAGGTGGGACCACAGTCACCAGGACCAGGTGAGGCCTAGGTCGGGGGACCAGAGTCATCAGGACTAGTTGAGGCCAAAGTGTGGAGCAAAGTTATCAGGACCATGTGAGGCCCAGTTGTGGAAGAGTAACCATGTCCCATTGATGGCAGGTGGGAAAAGAGTCACAAGGTCCAGACGAGGCCTTAGTGTGGAGTAGATTCACCAGGTCCTGTTGAGGCCCAGTTGAGGACCAGTGTCCCCAGCTCCGGGTGAGTCCCAGAGGGGGACCAGTGTCACCCGGTTCTGGTGATATCCAGGTGGGGACCAGAGTCACCACGTCAGGGTGAGGCCCAGAGGTGGACGAGAATCACTAGGTCCAGATGAGACCCCGATGTGGAACTGAGAACCCTGGTCCCGTGATGCCCATATGAGGACCTGAGTCACCAGGTCCAGGTGAGGTCCCTGTGGGAACCAGTCACCTCGTCCAGGTGAGGCCCAGGTGGGACCACAGTCACCAGGTCCAGGTGAGGCCCAGGTATATAGAGAGTATCCAGGTCCCAATGATACCCAGGTAAGGACCAGAGTCAACAGGTCCAGGAGAGGACCAAATATGGATCAGAGTCATTGTGTTCCAGGTGAGGCCAGAAGGAGACCACAGGAACCAGGTCCAGGAGAGCCCCATATGGGAACCAGAGCCAACAGATCAGGGTGAGGTCCAGGTGGGACCACAGTCAGAAGGTCCAGGTGAGGCGCAGGTGGCAACAGGATTCACCAAGTCCAGGTCAGGCCCAGGTGGTCACCAGTCACCAGATCCAGATGCGGACCAGCTAAGGACCAGATTCCCGAGGCCCAAGTGAAGCCCAAGGGGTGACCAGAGTCACCAGGTAAGGGTGAGGCCCAGAGGGGAACCAGAGTAACCAGTTTAGTTTGAGGCCCAGAATGGGACCAGAGGTCCCTGGTCAAAGGTAGGCCCAGTTGTGGCATAGAGTATCCAGGTCCCAATGATGCCTGGGTGAGGACCAGAGTCACTAGGGCCATGCAGGCTCAGATGGGGAACAGAATCACTAGGTCCTGGTGAGGCATAGAATAAGACCACAATCACCAGTATCAGGTGAGCCCCTTGTTGGAACCAGAGCCACTCTATCCAGCTGAGTAACAGGTCCATGTGAGCCCCACGTCAGGACCAGATGCATCAGGTCGAATTGAGGCATAGATCGGGACAAGAGTCACGAGGTCTGCGTGCGGGCTAGGTGGTGCAAGATTCAGCAGTTCTGAGTTAAGTCAAAGTGGGGACGAGAGACACCAGGTCCAGGTGAGGCCAAACTGAGGACCAGAGTCACCAGATCCAGGTGAGGTCCATGTTGGAAAGAGAGTCACCAGGTCCAGGAGAGGTCCAGGTGGGGACCAGAGTCACCAGATCCAGGTGAAGTCCAGGTGGGGACCAGAGTCACCAGATCCAGGTGAAGCCCAGGTGGGGACCAGACTCACTAGGTCCTGATTAGACCCAGGTGAGGATCAGAGTTACCAGATACACGTGAGCCCCCGGCGGGGATCAGAGCCAAAAGGTCCAGGTGAGGCAGGCTAGGGGACCATGGTCAACAGGTCTACCTGAGGCTCAGGTGTGGAACACAGTAATCATGTCCAGGTGAGTCCCCGGTGGTGACAAGAGTCACCACGTCCAGTTGAGGCCCAATTGGGGACCAGGATCACCAGGTACAGGGGAGGCCCTTGAGAGAACCAGAGTCAACAGTTCGAAGTCACGCGCAGGTGGCAATAGGGTCAGCAGGTCCAAGTCAGGCCAAAGTGGGGTTCACAGTCACTAGGGCACAGTGAGACCCAGAGGGGGACCAGAGTCAACTTGTCCAGGTGAGGTCCAGTTGTGGAACACACTCACCGTGTCCCAATTTTGCCCAGTTGAGGACCATGGTCAACAGGGCCAGGTGAGGCCCAGATGGGGACCGGAGTCCCCAAATTCAGGTGACGCCCAGGTGGGGACCACAGTCACCAGATCCAGGGTAGTCTCAGGTGGACACCAGAATCACCAGGTCCTGGTGAGATGCAGGTGGCAACCACACTCACCAAGTCCCGGTGAGGCCCTGTTGGGGACCAGAGTCACGAGGTACATGAGAAGCTAGAAACACTGCAGCCACCAGGTCCACATGATGTCCATGAGGGAACGAGAATTACAAGTTACAGGTGAGGACCAGGTGGGGATCTGAGTCACCATGTCCAGGTGAGACCCAGGTGTGAACCAGTGTCACCATGTCCAAGTGTGGACCAGGTGAAGACGAGAGTTAATAGGTCCGGCCGGGTCACTGTTAGTGAACAGTGTAACCATATCCTGATGCTACTCATGTGTGTACCAGATACAAGGTCCTGGTGAGTCCCAGTTGGGACCAGAGACATGAGGACCAGGTGAGGTACCGATGGAAACCACAGTCACCAGGTCAGGTGAGGCATGCTTATGATCAGAGTCACCACTTACAGGTGATGTCCAGGTGGAGCCAGAGTCACATGGCACAGAAGAAGCGAAAGTCAGGACCAGAGTTACCACGATCAGGTCAGTCCCACTGGGAATAGAGTAACCACGTCCCGATGATGCCCAGGTAGAACCACAGTTACCAGGTCCAGGTGCGGCCAACCTAAAGGCCATGCAGTGGAACCATGTCCCGATGATGCCCAGGTAGGGAAGAGAGTCACCAGGTCCAAATGAGGCCAGATGGAGCACTACTGAATAGGTCAACGTGAGGCCCAGTTGAGGACCACAGTCACCAGATCCAGGTGAAGCCAAGGTGGGGACCAGAGTCACTAGGTCCAGATGAGGCCCAAGTGAGGACCAGTGTTACCAGGTACACGTGATGCCCCGGTGGGAATCAGAGGAAACAGGTCCATATGAGTCCGGCTTCGGTACCATGGTCAACAGGACTACTTGAGGCCCAGGTGTGGAACACAGTAACCAGGTCCAGGTGAGTCCCCGGTGGTGACAAGGGTCACCACGTCCAGGTGAGTCCCAGGGGGGGACCAGGATCACCAGGTACAGGGGAAGCCCTTGAATGAACCAGAGTCAACAGTTCGAGGACAGGCGCAGGTGTCAACCAGGGTCAGCAGGTCCAAGTCAGGCCAAAGTGGGGTTCACAGTCACTAGGGCACGGTGAGACCCAGAGGGGGACCAGAGTCACCTGGTCCAGGTGAGGTCCAGGGGTGGAACACAGTCACCGGGTCCCAATTTTGGCAGTTGAGGACCATGGTTGACAGGGCCAGGTGAGGCCCAGATTGGTGATCCTCAATCTGGATCAGATTCACCGTTCCAGTTGAGGCAAAGAAGGAGTCCACAGCAATCCTGTCCAGATTGACGCCTAGGTCGGAGGACCAGAGTCATCAGGACTAGTTGAGGCCAAAATGTGGAGCAAAGATATCATGTCCAGGTGAGGCCCAGGTGGGGAACAGAGTAACCATGTCCCATTGATGCCAGGTGGGAAAAGAGCCACAAGGTCCAGACGAGGCCTAAGTGAGGAGCAGATTCACCAGGTCCTGTTGAGGCCCAGTTGAGGACCAGTGTCCCCAGCTCCGGGTGAGTCCCAGAGGGGGACCAGAGTCACCCGGTTCTGGTGATATCCAATTGGGGAGCAGAGTCACCACGTCAGGGTGAGGACCATAATGTGACGAGAATCACTAGGTCCAGGTGAGGTCCCGATGTGGAACTGAGAAACCAGGTCCCATGATGCCCATATGAGGACCTGAGTCACCAGGTCCAGGTGAGGTCCCTGTGGGAACCAGTCACCTCGTCCAGGTGAGGCCCAGGTGGGACCACAGTCACCAGTATCATGTGAGCCCCTTGTGGGAACCAGAGCCACTCTATCCAGCTGAGTCCCAGGTCCATGTGAGGCCCACGTGAGGAGCAGATTCAATAGGTCGAATTGAGGCATAGCTGGGGACAAGAGTCACCAGGTCTGGGTGCGGCCTACGTGGGTCAAGATTCAGCAGTTCTGAGTTAGGTCAAAGTGGGCACGAGAGACACCAGGTCCAGGTGAGGCCAAACTGAGGACCAGAGTCACCAGATCCAGGTGAGGTCCAGGTGGGGACCAGAGTCACCAGATCCAGGTGAAGGCCAGGTGGGGACCAGAGTCACTAGGTCCAGATGAGCCCCAGGTGAGGACCAGAGTTACCAGGTACACGTGAGTCCCCAGTGGGGATCGGAGGCAACAGGTCCATGTGAGGCCGGCTTGGGGACCATGGTCAACAGGTCTACTTGAGACCCAGGTGTGGAACACAGTAAGCAGGTCCTGGTGAGTCCCCATTGGTGACAGGAGTCACCACGTCCAGGTGTGAGCCAGGTCCGACCAGGATCACCAGGTCCAGGGAAGGCCCTTGAAAGAACCAAAGTCAACAGTTCGAGGTCAGGCGCAGGTGGCAACCAGGGTCAGCAGGTCCAAGTCAGGCCAAAGTGGGGTTCACAGTCACTAGGGCACGGTGAAACCCAGAGTGGGACCAGAGTCACCTGGTCCAGGTGAGGTCCGTTGTGGAACACAGCCACCGGGTCCCAATTTTGCACAGTTGAGGACCATGGTCAACAGGGCCAGGTGAGGCCCAGATGGGGACCGGCAGTCCCCAAATCCAGGTTAAGCCAAGGTGGGGACCACAGACACCAGATCCAGGGTAGTCTCAGTTGCAGACCAGAATCACCAGGTCCATGTGAGGTGCAGGTGGCAACCACACTCACCCGGTCCCGGAGAGGCCCCGGTGTGGACCACAGACACGACGTACATGAGAAGCTAGAAACACTGCAGCCACCAGGTCCACATGATGTCCATGTGGGAATGAAAATCACCAGTTACAGGTGAGGACCAGGTGGGGATCCGACTCACCATGTCCAGATGAGACCCAGGTGGTAACCAGTGTCACCATGTCCTCGTGTGCCCCAGGTGAAGACCAGAGTTATTAGGTCCGCCTGGATGAGTGTTAGTGAACAGTGTAACCATATCCTGATGCTACCCAGGTGGGTACCAGAGACACCAGGTCCTGATGAGGCCCAGGTGTAACCGGAGACATGAGGTCCAAGTGAGGTCCCGATGGGAACCACAGTCACCAGGTCAGGTGAGCCCATGCTTAGGATCAGAGTTACCAGGTACAGTTGAGGCCCAGGTGGAGCCAGAGTCACCTGGTACAGAAGAGGCCAAAGTCAGGACCAGAGTTACCAGGATCAGGTCAGTCCCAGTGGGTAATACAGTAACCATGTCCCAATGATGCCCAGGGAGAATCAGAGTCACCAGGTCCAGCGAGGCGCAGGTGGGTAGAATATTCACTAGGTCCCCGTGAGGCCCAGTTGAGGACCAGAGTCACCAGGTCAAGTTGAGGCCTAGAGGGATACCAGATTCACCTGGTCTAGGTGACATCGGGATGGGGACCAGAGTCATCATGTCATGGTGAGGCCCTGAGGGGATCCAGAGTCATCATGTCCAGGTGAGGTTCAGGTGTGGAACAGAGTATCCAGGTCATAATGGTCCATAGGAGAGGACCAGAGTCCCCAGATCTGGGTGAGGCCCACTTAGGATCAGAGTCACCAGTTCCAGGTGAGTCCAAGAAAGAGTCCACAGCAATCAGGTCCAGGTGGGGTGACAAATTCACCAGGATTGGATGTGGACCAGATGGGGACCAAATTAACCTGGTTCAGGTGATTCCCAGGTGGTTAACCGAGTTAGCAGTTTCGGGTGAGGACCAGGTAAGGACCAGATTCACCAGGTCCAAGTGAGGCCCACGTGGGGACCTGTGTCACCAGGCATGGGTGAGGCCAAGGTGGCAACGCCACTCACCAGGTCCAGGTGAGTCCAACCTACAGGCCATGCAGAGGAACCATGTCCCGATGATGCCCAGGTAGGAACTAGAGTTACCGGGTCCAGGTGAGGCCAACCTGCAGGCATGTGTGGAACCATGTCCCGATGATGCCCAGGTAGGGACCAGAGTTACCAGGTCCAGGTGAGGCCAACCTGCAAGTCATGCAGTGGAACCATGTCCCGATGAGGCCCAGGTAGTGACAGAGTCACCAGGTGCAAATTTGGCCCAGATGGAGCATATTCACTAGGTCCAGGTGAGGTCCAGTGGAGGACCAGAGTCACCAGAATTGGTTGAGGTCTAGAGGGTACGAGAATCACCTGGTCCAGGTGACTTCCAGATGGGACCAGAGTCACCAGGTCAGGATGAGGCCCAGAGAGTTTCCAGAGTCATCATGTCCAGGTGAGGCTCAGGTGTGGAACAGAGTCACCAGGTACCAAAAATGCCCAGGTGAGGACCAGCGTCACCAGGTCTCGGTGACGGGCAGATAGGATCAGAGTCACCATATCCAGGTAGGCTCAGGTGGTGACCAGAGACCCCGGGGCTGGGAGACGACCAGGTAAGGACCAGATACCAGGACTAAGAGGCCCACGAGGGGACCTGACTCACCAGCTATGGGTGAGGCCCAGGTGGCAACCCCACTCACCATGTCCAGGTTAGGCCAACCTGCATGTCAAAGTCACCAGATCCACGTGAGGCCCTAGTCGGCACCGGAGAAGGCAGGTAAAAGTGAGTCTACAAGAACACCACAGTCACCAGGACCAGGTGTGGTTCATGTGGGAACGAGAGTCACCAGTTCCAGGTGAGACCCAGTTGGGGACGACAGTCACCAGGTCCAGATTGAGGCCTAGGTTGGGGGACGAGAGTCATCAAGACCAGTTGAGGCCAAAGTGTGCAGCAAAGTTATCATGTCCAGGTGAGGCCCAGATGGGGAACAGAGTAACCATATCCCAATAATGCCAGGTGGGAAAATAGTCACAAGGTCCAGACGAAGCCTAAGTTTGGAGTAGATTCATCAGGTCCTGTTGAGGCCCAGCTGAGGACCAGTGTCCCCAGCTCCGGGTGTGTCACCCGGTTCTGGTGATATCCAGGTGGGGACCAGTGTCACAAGTCAGGGTGAGGCCCAGTGGGGGACGAGAATCACTAGGTCCAGGTGAGGCCCCAATGTGGAACTGTGAAACCCGGTCCCAAGATTCCCATATGAGGACCTGCGTCACCAGGTCGAGGTGATGTCCCTGTGGGAACCAGTCACCCCGTCCAGGTGAGGCCCGGGTGGGACCACAGTCACCAGGTCCTGGTGAGGCCCAGGTACATAAGAGAGTATCCAGGTCCCAATGATGCCCAGGTAAGGACTAGAGTCAACAGGTCCAGGAGAGGCCAAATATGGATCAGAGTCATTGTGTTCCAGGTGAGGCCATATGGAGACCACAGGAACCAGGTCCAGGAGAGCCCCATATGGGAACCAGAGCCACCAGATCCAGGTGAGGTCCAGGAGGGACCACAGTCACAAGGTCCAGGTGAGGCGCAGGTGGCAACATGATTCACCAAGTCCAGTTGAGGCCCACGTGGTGACCTGTCACCAGATCCAGGTGCGGACCAGATAAGAACCAGATTCACCAGGCCCAAGTGTAACCCAAGGGGTGACCAGATTTTCCAGGTAAGGGTGAGGCCCCGAGTGGGAACCAGAGTAACCAGTTTAGTTTGAGGCCCAGATTGGGACCAGAGGTCCCTGGACAAAGTGATGCCCAGGTGTGGAATAGAGTATCCAGGTCCCAGTGATGCTGGGTGAGGACCAGAGTCACTAGGGCCATAAAAGCCCAGATGGGGAACAGAATCACTAGGTCCTGGTGAGGCATAGAATAAGAACACAGTCACCAGTATCAGGTGAGCCCCTTGTGGGAACCAGAGCCACTCTATCCCGCTGAGTCCCAGGTCCATGTGAGGCCCACGAAAGGACCAGATTCATCAGGTCGAATTGAGGCATCGCTGGGGACAAGAGTCATCAGGTCTAGGTGCGGCCCAGGTGGGGCAAGATTCAGCAGTTCTGAGTTAGGTCAAAGTGTGGACGATAGACACCAGTCCAGGTGAGGACAAACTGAGACCAGAGTCACCAGATACAGGTGAGTTCCAGATGGGGACCAGAGTCACCAGGTTAGGGTGAGGCCCAGAGAGGTTCCAGAGTCATCATGTCCAGGTGAGGACCAGAGTCACCAGGTCTGGGTGATACGCAGATAGGATCAGAGTCACCAGTTCCAGGTGAGGCCAAGAAAGAGTCCACAGCAATCAGGTCCAGGTGGGGAACAATGTCACCAGGAGTGGATGACGCCCAGATGGGTACCAGAAACACCAGGCCCAGGTGATTCCCAGGTGGTGACCAGAGTTACGAGGTCCGGGTGAGAACAAGGTAAGGACCAGATTCATCAGGTCCAAGTGAGGCCCACGTGGGGACCTGTGTCACCAGGCATGGGTGAGGCACAGGTGACAACCCCACTCACCAGGTCCAGGTGATGCTAACCTGCAGGCCATGCAGAGGAACCATGTCCCGATGATGCACAGGTAGGGACTAGAATTACCAGGTGCAGGTGATGCCAACCTGCAGGGCATGTGTGGAACCATGTCCCGATAATGCCCAGGTAGGGACCAGAGTTACAATGTCCAGGTGAGACCAACCTGTAGGCCATGCTGTGGAACCATATCCCTATGATGCCCAGGTATGGACCAGAGTCACCAGGTCCAAATGAGGCCAAGATGGATCATATTCACTTGGTCCAGATGAGGCCCAGTTGAGGACCCGAGTCACCATATCTGGTTGAGGCCTAGAGGAGTACCAGATCCCCTGGTCCAGGTGACATCCATATGGGGACCAGAGTCACTACGTTAGGTTAATAGCCAGAGTAATTCCAGAGTCATCATGTCCAGGGGAGCCTCAGGTGTGGAACAGAGTCACCAGGACCAATGATGCCCAGGTGAGGACCAGAGTAACCAGGTACACGTGAGGCCCCGGTGGGGATCAAGGCAACAGGTTCATGTGAGGCCGGCTTGGGGACCATGGTCAACAGGTCTATTGAGGCCCAGGTGTGGAATACAGTAAGCAGGTCCAGGTGAGTCCCCAGTGGTGACAAGAGTCACCATGTCCAGGCGACGCCCGGTGGGGACCAGGATCACCAGGTACTGGGGAGGCCCTTGAAAGAACCAGAGTCAACAGTTTGACGTCAGGCGCAGGTTCCAACCAGGGTCAGCAGGTCCAAGTCAGGCCAAAGTGGGGTTCACAGTCCCTACTGCACGGTGAGACCCAGAGGGGGACCAGAGTCACCTGGTCCAGGTGAGGTCCAGTTGTGGATTACAGTCACTGGGTCCCAATTTTGCCCAGTTGAGGACCATGGTCAACAGGGCCAGGTGAGGCCCAGATGGGAACCAGAGCCCGAAATCCAGGTGAAGCCCAGGTGGGGACCACAGTCACCAGATCCAGGGTAGTCTCAGGTGCTGACCAGAATCACCAGGTCCAGGTGAGGTGCAGGTGGCAACCACACTCAACAGGTCCCAGTGAGGCCCCGGTGGGGACCAGAGTCACGAGGTACATGAGAAGCTAGAAACACTGCAGCCACCAGATCCACATGATGTCCATGTGGGAACGAGAATCACCAGTTACAGGTGAGGACCAGGCAGGGAACCGAATCACATGTCCATGTGAGACCCAAGAGGGAACCAGTGCTACCATGTCCAGGTGTGGCCCAGGTGAAGACCAGAGTTAATATCTGGCTGGGTCACTGTTAGTGAACAGTGTAACCATATCCTGATGCTACCCATGTGGGTACCAGAGACACCAGGTCCTGGTGAGGCCTAGGTGGGACCAGAGACATGAGGTCCAGGTGAGGTCCCGATGGGAACCACAGTCACCAGGTCAGGTGAGGCCATGCTTAGGATCAGAGTCACCAGTTACAGGTGAGACCCAGGTCGAGCCAGAGTCACCAAGTAGGGAAGACGCCAAAGTCAGGACCAGAGTTACCAGGATCAGGTCAGTCCCAGTGGGGAATAGAGTCACCATGTCCCGATGATGCCCAGGTAGAACCCGAGTCACCACGTACAGATGAGGCGCAGGTCGGGAGTATATTCACTAGGTCCCGGTGAGGCCCAGTTGAGGACCAGATTCCCCCAGTCTTTTTGAGGCCTAGAGGGGTACCAGATTCACCTGGTCTAGGTGACATCCAGATGGGGACCAGACTCACCAGGTCAGGGTGAGGCCCAGAGAGGTTCCAGAGTCATCATGTCCAGGTGAGGCTCAGGTGTGGAACAGTGTCACCAGGTACCAATGATGCCCAGGTGAGGACCAGAGTCACCAGGTCTGTGTGACACGCAGATAGGATCAGAGTCACCAGTTTCAGGTGAGGTCAAGAAAGAGTCCACAGCAATCAGGTCCAGGTGGGGAACAAAGTCACCAGGACTGGGTGAGGCCCAGATGGGGACCAGATTCACCAAGTCCATGTGATTGCCAGGTGGTGACCAGAAATACCAGTACCGGATGAGCACCAGGAAAGGACGAGATTCACCAGGTCCAAGTGAGACCCACGTGGGGACCTGTGTCACATTGCATGTGTGAGGCCCAGGTTGCCACCCCACTCACCAGGTCCAGGTCAGGCCAACCTGCAGGCCAAGCAGAGGAACCATGTCTCGATGATGCCCAGGTAGACATCAGAGTTACCAGGTCCAGGTGAGGCAAACCTGCAGGCCATGCAGTGGAACCATGTCGCGATGATGCCCAGGTAGGGACCAGAGTCACCAGGTCCAAATGAGGCCCAGATGGAGCAAATTCACTAGGTCCATGTGAGGCCCAGATCAGGACCAGAGTAACCAGATCTGCTTGATGCCTAGAGGGGTACCATAATCACCTGGTCCAGGTAACATCCACATGGGGACCAGAGTCACCAGGTCACGAAGAGGCCCAGAGAGCTTCCAGAGGCATCATGTCCAGGTGAGGCTCAGGTGAGGAACAGAGTCACCAGGTACCTAATGATGCACAGGTGAGGACCAGAGTCACCAGATCTGGATGACGTGCAGATAGGTTCAGAGTCACCAGTTCCAGGTGAGGCCAAGAAAGTGTCCACAGCAATCAGGTCCAGGTGGGGAACAAAGTCACCAGGACTGGGTGAGGCCCAGATGGGGACCAGAATCACCAGGTCCAGGTGAAAACCAGGTGGTGACCAGTGTCCCCGGGTCTGGGTTAGGACCAGATAAGGACCAGATTCACCAGGTCCAAGAAGCCCACGTGGGGACCTGAGTCACCATGTACGGGTTAGGCCCAGGTGGCAACCGCACTCACCAGGTCCAGGTGAGGCCAACCTGCAGGCCAGAGTCACCAGATCCAGGTGAGGCTCTAGTGGGGACCGGAGTCACCAGGTAAATGTGAGTCTATCAGGACCAGTTGAGGCCAAAGAATGAAGCAAAGTCATCATATCCAAGTGAGGCCCAGGTGGAGAACAGAGTAACCATGTCCCATTGATGCCAGGTGGGAAAAGAGTCACAAGGTCCAGACGAGGCCTAAGTGAGGAGTAGATTCAACAGATCCTGTTGAGGCCCAGTTGAGGACCAGTGTCCCCAGCTCCGGGTAAGTCCCAGGGGGGGACCAGAGTCACCCGGTTCTGGTGATATCCAGGAGGGGACCAGAGTCACCACGTCAGGGTTAGGCCCAGAGGGGGACGAGATTCACTAGGTCCCGGTGAGGCCACGATGTAGAACTGAAACCAGGTCCCATGATTCCCATATGAGGACCTGAGTCACCAGGTCCAGGTGAGGTCCATGTGGGAACCAGTCACTTCGTCCAGGTGAGGCCCAGGTGGGACCACAGTCAACAGGTCCAGGTGAGGCCCAGGAATATAATGAGTATCCAGGTCCCAATGATGCCCAAGTAAGGACCAGAGTGAACAGGTCCAGCAGAGGCCCAAATATGGATCAGAGTCATTTTGTTCCAGTTGATGCCTGATGGAGACCACAGGAACCAGGTCCAGGAGAGCCCCATATGGGAACCAGAGCCACCAGATCCAGGTGACTTCCAGGTGGGAACAGAGTCACAAGGTCCAGGTGAGGCGCAGGTGGCAACAGGATTCACCAAGTCCAGGTGAGGCCCAGGTGGCGACCAGTCACCAGATCCAAGTGAGGACAAGCTAAGGACCAGATTCACCAGGCCCAAATGAAGCCCAAGGGGTGACCAGAGTCACCAGGTAAGGGTCATTCCCAGAGGGAGAACCACAGTAACCAGTTTAGTTTGAGGCCCAGAATGTGACCAGAGGTCCCTAGTCAGAGTGAGGCCCAGGTGTGGAATAGTGTATCCAGGTCCCAATGATGCCTGGAAGGACCATAGTCACTAGGGCCATGCAGGCCCAGATGGGGAACAGAATCACTAGGTCCTGGTGAGGCATAGAATAAGACCACAGTCAGCAGTATCATTTGAGTCCCTTGCGGGAACCAGAGCCACTCTATCCAGCTGAGTCCCAGGTGATGTGAGGCTCACGTAAGGACCAGATTCATTAGGTCGAAATGAGGCATACCTGGGGACAAGAGTCACCAGGTATGGGTGCGGCCTAGGTGGGGCAAGATTCAGCAGTTCTGAGTTAGGTCAAAGTAGGGACGAGAGACGTCAGGTCCAGGTGAGGCCAAACTGAGGACCAGAGTCACCAGATCCAGTGAGGTCCATGTTGGAAAGAGAGTCAGCAGGTCCAAGAGAGGTCCAGGTGGGGACCAGAGACACCAGATTCAGGTGAAGTCCAGGTGGGGACCAGAGTCACCAGATCCAGGTGAAGCCCAGGTGGGGATCAGAGTCACTAGGTCCAGATGAGGCCCAGGTGAGGACCAGAGTTACCAGGTACACATGAGGCCCCGGTGGGGATCAAGGCAACAGGTCCATGTGAGGCCGGTTTGGGGACCATGGTCAACTGGTCTACTTGAGGCCCTGGTGTGGAATACAGTAAGCAGGTCCAGGTGAGTCCCCGGTGGTGACAAGAGTCACCACGTCCAGGTGAGTCCCCGGTGGGGACCAGGATCACCAGGTACAGGGGAGGCCCTTGAAAGAACCAGACTCAACAGGTCGAAGTCAAGCGCAGGTCGCAACCAGGGTCAGCAGGTCCAAGTCAGGCCAAAGTGGGGTTCACAGTCATTAGGGCACGGTGAGACCCAGAGGGGGACCAGAGTCACCAGATCCAGGTGAGGTCCATGTTGGAAAGAGAGTCACCAGGTCCGGGAGAGATCCAGGTGGGGACCAGAGTAACCACATCCACTTGAAGCCCAGGTGGGGACCAGAGTCACTAGGTCCCGATGAGGCCCAGGTGAGGACCTGAGTTACCAGGTACACGTGAGGCCCCGGTGGGGATCAGAGGCAACAGGTCCATGTGAGGCCGGCTTGGGGACCATGGTCAACAGGTCTACTTGAGGCCCTGGTGTGTAACACAGTAAGCAGGTCCAGGTGAGTCCCCGGTGGTGACAAGAGTCACCACGTCCAGGTGAGGCCCAGGTGGGGACCAGGATCACCAGGTACAGTTGAGGCCCTTGAAAGAACTAGAGTCTACTGGCACAAAAACAGACACATAGATTAGTGAAACAGAATAGAGAATCCAGAAGTGGACCCTGAACTTTATGGGCAACTAATATTCGATAAAGGAGGAAAGACTATCCATTGGAAGAAAGACAGTCTCTTCAATAAATGGTGCTGGGAAAATTGGACATCCACATGCAGAAGAATGAAACTAGACCACTCTCTTTCACCATACACAAAGATAAACTCAAAATGGATGAAAGATCTAAATGTGAGAGAAGATTCCATCAAAATCCTAGAGAAGATCACAGGCAACACCCTTTTTGAACTCGGCCATAGTAACTTCTTGCAAGATACTCCACGAAGGCAAAAGAAACAAAAGCAAAAATGAACTATTGGGACTTCATCAAGATAAGAAGCTTTTGCACAGCAAAAGATACAGTCAACAAAACTCAAAGACAACCTACAGAATGGAAGAAGATATTTGCAAATGACATATCAGATAAAGGACTAGTTTCCAAGATCTATAAAGAACTTATCAAACACAACACCAAAGAAACAAACAATCCAATCATGAAATGGGCAAAAGACATGAACAGAAATCTCACAGAGGAAGACATAGACATGGCCAACAGGTCCAAGTCACGCCAAAGTGGGGTTCACAGTCCCTACTGCACGGTGAGACCCAGAGGGGGACCAGAGTCACCTGCTCCAGGTGAGGTCCAGGTGTGGAACACAGTCACCGGGTCCCATTTTTGCCGTGATGAGGACCATGGTCAACAGGGCCAGGTGAAGCCCAGGTTGGGACCATAGTCACCAGATCCAGGGTAGTCTCAGGTGCAGACCAGAATCACCAGGTCCAGGTGAGGTGCAGGTGGCAACCACACTCACCAGGTCCCGGTGAGGCCCTGGTGGGGACCAGAGTCACGAGGTACATGAGAAGCTAGAAACACTGCAGCCACCAGGTCCACATGATGTCCATGTGGGAATGAGAATCACCAGTTAGAGGTGAGGACCCTGTGGGGATCCGACTCACCAAGTCCAGGTGAGACCAAGGTGGGAACCAGTGTCACCAAGTCCAGGTGTGGCGAGGTGAAGACCAGAGATAATAGGTCCGGCTGGGTCACTGTTAGTGAACAGTGTAACCATATCCTGATGCTACCCAAGTGGGTACGAGAGACACCAAGTCTTGGTGAGGCCCAGGTGAGACAAGAGACATGAGGAGCAGGTGAGGTCCCGATGGGAACCACAGTCACAAGGTCAGGTGAGGCCATACTTAGGATCAGAGTCACCAGTTACAGGTGAGACCCAGGTGGAGCCAGATTCACCAGGTAGAGAAGAGGCCAAAGTCAGGACCAGAGTTACCAGGATCAGGTCAGTCCCAGAGGGGAATAGTGTAACCATTTCCCGATGATGCCCAGGTAGAACCAGAGTCACCAGGTCCAGATGAGGCGCAGGTGGGGAGCATGTTCCCTAGGTCCCGGTGAGGCCCAGTTGAGGCCCAGAGTCACCAGGTCAAGTTGAGGCCTAGAGGGGTACCAGATTCACCTGGTCTAGGTGACATCCAGATGGGGACCAGAGTCACCATGTCAGGCTGAGGCCCAGAGGGGATCCAGAGTCATCATGTCCAGGTGAGGCTCAGGTGTGTAACAAAGCATCCAGATCATAATGGTCCACGGGGGAGGACCAGAGTCACCAGATCTGGGTGAGACCCATTTAGGATCCGAGTCACCAGTTCAAGGTGAGTCCAAGAAGGAGTCCAGAGCAATCAGGTCCAGGTGGGGAACAAAGTCACCAGGACTGGGTGAGGCCCAGATGGGGACCAGATTCACCAGGTCCAGGTGATTCCCAGGTGGTGACCAGAGTTACCAGTTCCGGGTGAGGTCCAGGTAAGGACCAGATTCACTATGTCCAAGTGAGACCCACGTGGGGACCTGTGTCACCAGGCATGGGTGAGGCCCAGGTGTCAACCCCACTCACCAGGTCCAGGTGAGGGCAACCTGCAGGCCATGCAGAGGAACCATGTCCCGATGATGCCCAGGTAGGGACCAGAGTTACGAGGTCCAGGTGAGGCTAACCTGCAGGTCATGCAGTGGAGCCATGTCCCGATGATGCCCAGGAAGGGACAAGAGTCATCAGGTCCAAATGAGACCCAGATGGAGCATATTCACTAGGTCCAGGTGAGGCCCAGTTGAGGACCAGAGTCACCAGAACTGGTTGAGGCCTAGAGGGGTACCGGAATCACCTGGTCCATGTGACATCCAGATGGAGACCAGAGTCACCAGGTCAGGGTTAGGCCCAGAGTAGTTCCAGAGGCCAGAGCCTCATGTCCAGGTGAGGCTCAGGTGTGGAACAGAGTCACCAGGTACCAATGATGCCCAGGTGAGGACCAGAGTCACCAGGTCTGGGTGACACGCAGATAGGATCAGAGTCACCAGGTCCAGGTGAGGCCATGAAAGCGTCCACAGCAATCAGGTCAAGGTGGGGAACAAGTCACCAGCACTGAGTGAGGCCAAGATGGGGTCGGATTCACCAGGTCCAGGTGAGGCCCAGGTGGTGACCAGAGTCCCCGGGTCTGGGAGAGGACCAGGTAAGGACCAGATTCACCAGGTCCAAGAGGCCCACGTGGAGACCTGAGTCACCAGGTATGGGTGAGGCCCAAGTTGCATCCCCACTAACCAGGTCCATGTGAGGCCAACCTTCAGGCCAAGTCACCCGAACCACGTGAGGACCTAGTGGGGACTGGATTCACCAGTTAAAAGTGATTCTACAAGAACAACACAGTCATCAGATCCTGGTGTGGTTCATGTGGGATCGAGAGTCACCAGGTCCAGGTGAGACCCAGGTGGGGACCACAGTCACCAGGTCCAGATTGAGGCCTAGGTCGGGGGACCAGATTCATCAGGAACAGTTGAGGCCAAAGTGTGGAGCAAAGTTATCATGTCCAGGTGAGGCCCAGGTGGGGAACAGAGTAACCATGTCCCAAAGATGCCAGGTGGGAAGAGTCACAAGGTCCAGACGAGGCCTTAGTGAGGAGTAGATTCACCAGGTCCTGTTGAGGCCCAGTTGAGGACCAGTGTCCCCAGCTCCGGGAGAGTCCCAGAGGGGGACCAGAGTCACCCGGTTCTGGTGATATCCAGGTGGGGACCTGAGTCACCACGTCCTGGTGAGGCCCAGAGGGGGACGAGAATCACTAGGTCCAGGTGAGGCCCCGATGTGTAACTGAGAACCCAGGTCCCATGATGCCCATATGAGGACCTGAGCCACCAGGTCCAGGTGAGGTCCCTGTGGGAACCAGTCACCTCATCCAGGTGAGGCCCAGGTGGGACCACAGTCAACAGGTCCAGGAGAGGCCTAGGTATATAAGAGAGTATCCAGGTCCCAATGTTGCCCAGGTACGGACCAGAGTCAACAGGTCCAGGAGAGGCCCAAATATGGATCAGAGTCATTGTGTTCCAGGTGAGACCAGATGGAGACCACAGGAACCAGGTCCAGGAGAGCCCCATATGGGAACCAGAGCCACCAGATCCAGGTGACTTCCAGGTGGGACCACAGTCACAAGGTCCAGGTGAGGCGCTTGCGGCAACAGGATTCACCAAGTCCAGGTGAGGCCAGGGGGCGACCAGTCACCAGATCCAAATGTGGACCAGCTAAGGACCAGATTCACCAGGCCCAAGTGAAGCCCAAGGGGTGACCAGAGTCACCAGGTAAGGGTGAGGCCCAGAGGGGAACCAGAGTAACCAGTTTAGTTTGAGGCCCAGAATGGGACCAGTGGTCCCGGGTCAAAGTGAGCCTTAGGTGTGGAATAGAGGATCCAGGTCCCAATGATGCCTCGGTGAGGACCAGAGTCACTAGGGCCATGTAGGCCCAGATGGGGAACAGAATCAGTACATCCTGGTGAGGCATAGAATAAGACCACAATCACCAGTATCAGGTGTGCCCCTTGTGGGAACCAGAGCCACTCTATCCAGGTGAGTCCCAGGTCCATGTGAGGCCCACGTGAGGACCAGATTCATCAGGTCGAATTGAGGCATAGCTGGGGACAAGAGTCATCAGCTCTGGGTGCGGCCTAGGTGGGGCAAGATTCAGCATTTCTGAGTTAGGTCAAAGTGGGGACGAGAGACACCAGTACAGGTGAGGCCAAACTGAGACCAGAGTCACCAGATCCAGGTGAGGTCCATGTTGGAAAGAGAGTCACCAGGTCCAGGAGAGGTCCAGGTGTGGAACAGAGTCACCAGATCGAGGTGAAGTCCAGGTGGGGAGGAGAGTCTCCAGATCCAGGTGAAGCCCAGGTGGGGACCAGAGTCACTAGGTCCAGATGAGGCCCAGGTGAAGATCAGAGTTAACAGGTACACGTGAGGCCCCGGCGGGGATCACAGCCAAAATGCCACGTGAGGCCGGCTAGGGGATTATGGTCAACAGGTCTACCTGAGGCCCAGGTGTGGAACACTGTAAGCCTGTCTAGGTGAGTCCCCAGTAGTGACAAGAGTCACCACGTCCAATTGAGGCCAAATTGGGGACCAGGATCACCAGGTGCAGGGGAGGCCTTTGAAAGAACCTGAGTCAACAGTTCGAGGTCAGGCGCAGGTGGCAACCAGGGTCAGCACGTCCAAGTCAGGCCAAAGTTGGGTTCACGGTCACTAGGGCACGGTGAGACCCAGAGGGGGACCAGAGTCACGTGGTCCATGTGAGGTCCAGTTGTGGAACACAGTCACCGGGTCTCAATTTTGTCCAGTTGAAGACCATGGACAACAGGGCCAGGTGAGGCCCGGATTGGGACCGGAGACCCCAAATCCAGGTGAAGCCCAGGTGGGTACCACAGTCACAAGATCCAGGGTAGTCTCAGGTGCAGACCAGAATCACCAGGTCCTGGTGAGGTGCAGGTGGCAACCACACACACCAGGTCCCGGTGAGGCCCTGGTGCGGACCAGATGCTCGAGGTACATGAGAAGTTAGAAACACTGCAGCCACCAGTTCCACATAATGTCCATGTGGGAATGAGAATCACCAGTTACAGGTGAGGACCAGGTGGGGATCTGACTCACCATGTCCAGGTGAGACCCTGGTGGGAACCAGTGTCACCATGTTCAGGTGTGGACCAGGTCAAGACCAGAGTTAACAGGTCCGGCTGGGTCACTGTTAGTGAACAGTGTAACCGTATCCTGATGCTACCAAGGTGGATACCAGAGACACCAGGTCCTGGTGAGGCCCAGTTTGGACCAGAGACATGAGGTCCAGGTGAGGTTCCGATGGGAACCACAGTCACCAGGTCAGGTGAGGCCATGCTTAGGATCAGAGTCACCAGTTCCAGGTGAGGCCCAGGTGGAGCCAGAGTCACCTGGTACAGAAGAGGCCAGTCAGGACCAGAGTTACCAGGATCAGGTCACTCCAAGTGGGAATAGAGTAACCATGTCCCGATGATGCCCAGGTAGAACCAGAGTCACCAGGCCCAGATGTGGCGCAGGTGGGGAGCATGTTCACTAGGTCCCGTTGAGGCCCAGTTGAGGACCAGAGTCACCAGGTCTAGGTGAGGCCTAGAGGGGTACCAGATTCACCTGGTCTGGTGACATCCAGATGGGGACCAGAGTCCCCATTTCAGGCTGAGGCCCAGAGGGGATCCAGTGTCAACATATTCAGGTGAGGCTCAGGTGTG
Organism: Canis lupus dingo; assembly: GCF_003254725.2. Lineage (NCBI taxonomy): Eukaryota > Metazoa > Chordata > Mammalia > Carnivora > Canidae > Canis > Canis lupus. Next base: position 15,729 of record NW_026019407.1, on the reverse strand, counting down.
GAACAGAGTATCCAGGTCATAATGGTCCACAGGTGAGGACCAGAGTCACCAGATCTGGGTGAAGCCCAGTTAGCATCAGAGTCAGCAGTTCCAGGTTAGCCAAGAAGGAGTCCACAGCAATCAGGTCCAGGTGGGGAAGAAAGTCAACAGGACTGGGTGAGGCCCAGATGGGGACCAGATTCACCAGGCCCAGGTGATTCCCATGTGGTGACCAGAGTTACCAGTTCCGGGTGACCAACAGGTAAGGACCAGATTCACCAGGTCCAAGTGAGGCCCACGTGGGGACCTGTTTCACTAGGCAAGGGTGAGACCCAGGTGAGAAACCCACTCACCAGGTCCAGGTGAGGCCAACCTGCAGGCCATGCAGAGGAACCAGGTCCCAATGATGCCCAGGTAGGGACGAGAGTTACCAGGTCCAGGTGAGGCCAACCTACAGGCCATGCAGTGGAACCATGTCCCGATGATGCCCAGGTAGGGACCAGAGTCACCAGGTCCAAAGGAGGCCCAGATGGAGCATATTCACTAGGTCCAGGTGAGGTCCAGTTGAGGACCAGAGTCACCAGACCTCGTTGAGGCCCACAGGGGTACCATAATCCCCTGGTCCAGCTGACATTCATATGGGGACCAGAGTCACCAGGTCAGGTTGATAGCCAGGGAGATCCAGAGTCATCATGTCCAGGGGAGCCTCAGGTGTGGAACAGAGTCACCAGGACCAATGATGCCCAGGTGAGGACCAGAGTAACCACGTACACGTGAGGCCCCGGTGGGGATCAGAGGCAACAGGTCCATGTGAGGTAGGCTTGGGGACCATGGTCAACAGGTTTATTGAGGCCCAGGTGTGGAACACAGTAAGCAGGTCCAGTTGAGTCCCCAGTGGTGACAAGAGTCACCACGTCCAGGTGAGGCCCGGTGGGGACCAGGATCACCAGGTACAAGGGAGGCCCTTGAAAGAACCAGAGTCAACAGTTCGACGTCAGTCTCAGGTGGGAACCAGGGTCAGCAGGTCCAAGTCAGGCCAAAGTGGGTTTCACAGTCACTAGGGCACGGTGAGACCTAGAGGGGAACCAGAGTCACGTGGTCCAGGTGAGTTCCAGTTGTGGAACACAGTCACCGCGTCCCAATTTTGCCCAGTTGTGGACCATGGTCAACAGGGCCATGTGAGCCCCAGATGGGGACCGGAGTCCCCAAATCCAGGTGAAGCCCAGGTGGGGACCACAGTCACTAGATCCAGGGTAGTCTCAGGTGCAGACCAGAATCACCAGGTGCAGGTGAGATGCAGGTGGCAACCACACTGACCAAGTCCCGGTGAGGGCCTGGTGGGGACCAGAGTCACGAGTTACATGAGAAGCTAGAAACACTGAAGCCACCAGGTCCACATGATGTCCATGTGGAAACGAGAATCACCAGTTACAGGTGAGGACCATTGGGGATCTGAGTCACCATGTCCAGGGGAGACCCAGGTGGGAACCAGTGTCACCATGTCCAGGTGTGGCCCAGGTGAAGACCAGAGTTAATAGGTCCAGCTGGGTCACTGTTAGTGAACAGTGTAACCATATCCTGATGCTACCCAGGTGGGTACCAGAGACACCAGGCCCTGGTGAGGCCCAGGTGGGACCAGAGACATGAGGTCCAGGTGAGGTCCCGATGGGAACCACAGTCACCAGGTCAGTAGAGGCCATGCTTAGAATCAGAGTCACCAGTTACAGGTGAGGCCCAGTTAGAGCCAGAATCACCTGGTACAGAGAGGCCAAAGTCAGGACCAGAGTTACCAGGATCAGGTCAGTCCCAGTGGGGAATAGAGTAACCATGTCCCGATGATGCCCACGTAGAACCAGAGTCACCATGTCCAGATGAGGCGCAGGTGGGGAGCATATTCACTAGGTCCCGGTGAGGCCCACTTGAGGACTAGAGTCACCAGGTTTGGTTGAGGCCTAGAGGGGTACCAGATTCACCTGGTCTAGGTGACATCCAGATGGGGACCAGAATCACCATGTCAGGGGGAGGCCCAGAGTGGATCCAGAGTCATCATGTCCAGGTGAGGCTCAGGTGTGGAAAGAGTATCCAGGTCGTAATGATCAACAGGTGAGGACCAGAGTCACCAGATCTGGGTGACGTGCAGATACGATCAGAGTGACCAGTTCCAGGTGAGGCCAAGAAGGAGACCACAACAATCAGGTCCAGGTGGCGAACAAAGTCACCAGGAATGGGTGAGGCCCAGATGGGGACCAGATTCACCAGGTCCAGGTGAGGCCCAGGTGGTGAGCAGAGTCCCCGGGTCTGGGAGAGGATCAGGTAAGGACCAGATTAACATGTCAAAGACGCCCACGTGGGGACCTGAGTCACCAGGTTTGGGTGAGGCCCAGGTGGCAACCCCACTCACCAGGTCCAAGTGAGGCCAACCTGCAGGCCAGAGTCACCAGATCCAGGTGAGGCCCTACTGGGGACTGGAATCACCAGGTAAATGTGCGTCTACAAGTACACCACAGTCACCAGGTCTAGGTGTGGTTCATGTGGTAACGAGAGTCACCAGGTCCAGGTGAGACCCAGGTGGAGACGACAGTCTCCAGGTCCAGATTGAGGCCTCGGTTGGGTGACCAGTGTCATCAGAACCAGTTGAGGCCAAAGTGTGGAGCAAAGTTATCATGTTCAGGTGAGGCCCAGGTGTGGAACAGAGTAACAATGTCCCTTTGATGCCAGGTGCGAAAAGAGTCACAAGGTCCAGACGAGGCCTAAGTGAGGAGTAGATTCACCAGGTCCTGTTGAGGCCCAGTTGAAGACCAGTGTAACCAGCTCCGGGGGAGTCCCAGAGGGGGCGAGTCACCCAGTACTGGTGATATCCAGGTGGGGACCAGAGTCACCACGTCAGAGTGAGGCCCACAGCGGGACGAAAATCACTAGGTCCAGGTGAGGACCTGATGTATAACTAAGAAACCAGGTCCCATGATGCCCGTATGAGGACCTGAATCACCAGGTCCAGTTGAGGTCCCTGTGGGAAACTGTCACCTCGTCCAGGTGAGGCCCAGGGGGACCACAGTCACCAGTTCCAGGTTAGGCCCAGGTATATAAGAGAGTATCCAGGTCCCAATGATGCCTAGGTAAGGCCCTGAGTCAACAGGTCCAGGAGAAGCTCAAATATGGATCAGAGTCATTGTGTTCCTGGTGAGGCCAGATGGAGACCACAGGAACCAGGACCAGGAGAGCCCCATATGGGAACCAGAGCCACCAGATCCAGGTGAGGTCCAGGTGGGACCAGAGTCACAAGGTCCAGGTGAGGCGCAGGTGGTAACAGGATTCACCAAGTCCAGGTGAGGCCCAGGTGGCGACCAGTCACCAGATCCAGGTGAGGATCAGCTAAGGACCAGATTCACCAGGCCCAGGTGAAGCCCAAGGGGTGACCAGCGTCACCAGGTAAGGGTGAGGCCCAGAGGGGAATCAGAGTAACCAGTTTAGTTTGAGGCCCAGAATGGGACCAGAGGTCCCTGGTCAAAGTGAGGCCCAGGTGTGGAGTAGAGTATCCAGGTCCCAATGATGCCTGGGTGAGGACCAGAGTCACTAGGGCCATGCAGGCCCAAATGGGTAACAGAATCACTTGGTCCTGGTGAGGCATAGAATAAGACCACAGTCAGCAGTATCAGGTGACCCCCTTGTGGAAACCAGAGCCACTCTATCCAGCTGAGTCCCAGGTCCATGTGAGGCCCACGTGAGGACCAGATTCATCAGGTCGAATTGAGGCATAGTGGGGACAAGAGTCACCAGGTCTGGGTGCAGCCTAGGTGGGGCAAGATTCAGCAGTTCTGAGTTAGATCCAAGTGGGGACGAGAGACACCAGGTCCATGTGAGGCCAAAAAGAGGTCCAGAGTCACCAGATCCAGGTGAGGTCCATGTTGGAACGAGAGTCACCAGGTCCAGGAGAGGTCCAGGTGGGTCCAGAGTCACCAGATCCAGGTGAAGTCCCGGTGGGGACGAGAGTCACCAGATCCAAGTGAAGCCCAGGTGGGGACCAGAGTCACTAGGTCCAGATGAGGCCCAGGTGAGGACCAGAGTTACCAGGTACACGTGAGGCCACGGTGGGGATCAGACGCAACAGGTCCATGTGAGGCCGGCTTGGGGACCATGGTCAACAAGTGTACTTGACGCCCATGTGTGGAACACAGTAACCAGGTCCAGGTGAGTCCCTGGTGGTGACAAGAGTAACGAGGTACATGAGAATCTAGAAACACTGCAGCCACCAGGTCCACATGATGTCCATGTGGGAACGAAAATCACCAGTTACAGGTGAGGAACAGGTGGGGATCCGACTCACCATGTCCAGGTGAGACCTAGGTGGGAACCAGTGTCACCATGTCCTGGTGTGCCCCAGGTGAAGACCAGAGTTATTAGGTCCTGCTGGATGAGTGTTAGTGAACAGTGTAACCATATCCTGATGCTACCCAGGTGGGTACCAGAGACACCAGGTCCTGGTGAGGCCCAGGTGTAACCGGAGACATGAGGTCCAGGTGAGGTCCCGATGGGAACCACAGTCACCAGGTCAGGTGAGGCCATGCTTAGGATCAGAGTCACCACTTACAGGAGAGGTCCAGGGGGAGCCAGAGTCACATGGCACAGAAGAGGCCAAAGTCAGGACCAGAGTTACCACGATCAGGTCACTCCCACTGGGAATAGATTAACCACGTCCCGATGATGCACAGGTAGAACCACAGTTACCAGGTCCAGGTGCGGCCAACCTAAAGGCCATGCAGTGGAAACATGTCCCGATGATGCCCAGGTAGGGAAGAGAGTCACCAGGTCCAAATGAGGCCCAGATGGTGCATATTCAATAGGTCCAGGTGAGGCCCAGTTGAGGATAAGAGTCACCAGACCATGGTTGAGGCCTAGAGGGGTACCAGAATCACCTGGTCCAGGTGACATCCAGATGGGTCCAGAGTCACCAGGTCAGGGTGAGTCCCAGAGGTTCCAGAGTCACCATGTCCAGGTGAGGCTCAGGTGTGGAACAGAGTCACCAGGTAGCAGTGATGCCTAGGTGAGGACCACAGTCACCAGGACTGGGTGACGCGCAGATAGGATCAGAGTCACCAGTTCCAGGTGAGGCCAAGAAAGGGTCCACAGCAATCAGGTCCAGGTGGGGAACAAAGTCACCAGGACTGGGAGAGGCCCAGATGGGGACCAGAATCACCAGGTCCAGGTGAGGCCCAGGTGGTGACCAGAGTCCCCGGGTCTAGGAGAGGACCAGGTAAAGACCAGATTCACCAGGTAGAAGAGGCCCACGTGGGGACCTGACTCACCAATTATGGGTGAGGTCCAGGTGGAAACCCCACTCACCAGGTCCAGGTGAAGTCCAACCTGCAGGCCAGAGTCACCAGATCCAAGTGAGGCCCTAGTGGGTACTGGAGTCACCAGGTAAATGTGAGTCTACAAGAACACCACAGTCAACAGGTCCAGGTGTGGTTCATCTGGGAACGAGAGTCACCAGGTCCAGGTGAGACCCATGTGGGGACCACAGTCACCAGGTCCAGATTGAGGCCTAGGTGGGGCGACCAGAGTCATCAGGATCAGTTGAGGCCAAAGTGTGGAACAAAGTTATCACGTCCAGGTGAGGCCCAGGCGGGGAACAGAGTAACCATGTCCCATTGATGCCAGGTGGGAAGAGTCACAAGGTCCAGACGAGGCCTAAGTAAGGAGTAGATTCACCAGGTCCTGTTGAGTCCCAGCTGAGGACTAGTGTCCCCAGCTCCGGGTGATCCCAGAGGGGGACCAGAGTCACCCGGTTCTGGTGATATCCAGGTGGGGACCAGAGTCACCAGATCTAAGTGAAGACCAGGTGGGGACCAGAGTCACCAGATCCCGGTGAAGCCCAGTTGGGGACCAGAGTCACTAGGTCAAGGTGAGGCCCAGGTGAGGACCAGAGTTACCAGGTACACGTGAGGCCCCGGTGGGGATCAGAGGCAACAGGTCAATGTGAGGCCGGCTTGGGGACCATGGTCAACAGGTCTACCTAGTCTCAGGTGTGGAACACAGTAAGCAGGTCCAGGTGGGCCCCCGGTGGTGAGAAGAGTCACCACGTCCAGGTGAGGCCCAGGTGGGGACCAAGATCACCAGGTACAGGGGAGGCCCTTGAAAGAACCAGAGTCAACAGTTCGAGGTCAGGCGCAGGTGGCAACCAGTGTAAGCAAGTCCAAGTCAGGCCAAAGTGGGGTTCACAGTCACTAGGGCACGGTGTGACCAAGAGGGGGACCAGAGTCACCTAGTCCAGGTGAGGTCCAGTTGTGGAACACAGTCACTAGTTCCCAAATTTGCCCAGTTTACACCATGGTAAACAGGGTCAGGTAAGGCCCAGATGGAGACCGGAGTCCCCAAAGGAGGTGAAGCCCAGGTGGGGACCACAGTCACCAGATCCAGGGGTGTCTCAGGTGCAGACCAGAATCACCAGGTCCAGGTGAGGTGCAGGTGGCAACCACACTCACCAGGTCCCGGTGAGGCCCTGGTGGGGACCAGAGTCACGAGGTACATGAGAAGCTAGAAACACTGCAGTCACCAGGTCCACATGGTGTCCATGTGGGAAGGAGAATCACCAGTTACAGGGGAGGACAATTTGTGGATCCGACTCACCATGTCCAGGTGAGACCCAGGTGGGAACCAGTGTCACCATGTCCAGGTGTGGCCCAGGTGAAGACCAGAGTTAATAGGTCCGGACGGGTCACTGTTCGTGAACAGTGTAACCGTATCCTGATGCTACCCAGGTGGGTACCAGAGACACCAGGTCCTGGTGAAGCCCAGGTGGGACCAGAGACATGAGGTCCAGGTGATATCCCGATGGGAACCACAGTCACCAGGTCAGGTGAGGCCACGCTTAGGATCAGAGTCACCAGTTACCGGTGAACCCAAGGTGGACCCAGAGTCACCTGGTACAGAAGAGGCCAAATCAGGACCAGAGTTACCAGGATCAGGTCAGTCCCAGTGGGGAATACAATAACCATGGCCCGATGATGCCCAGGTAGAACCAGAGTCACCAGGTCCAGATGAGGCACAGTTGGGGAGCATATTCACTAGGTCCCGGTGAGGCCCAGGTGAGGACCAGAGTCACCAGGTCTAGTTGAGGCCTAGAGGGGTACCAGATTCACCTGGTCTAGGTGACATCCAGATGGGGACCAGAGTCACCATGTCAGGGTGAGGCCCAGAGGGGATCCAGAGTCATCATGTCCAGGTGAGGACCAGAGTCACCAGGTCTGGGTGACGCGCAGATAGGATCAGATTCACCAGTTCCAGGTGAGGCCAAGAAAGAGTCCACAGCAATCAGGTCCAGGTGGGGAACAATGTCACCAGGAGTGGATGACGCCCAGATGGGTACCAGAAACACCAGGCCCAGGTGATTCCCAAGTGGTGACCAGAGTTACGAGTTCCGGGTGAGAACAAGGTAAGGACCAGATTCACCCGTTCCAAGTGAGGCCCACGTGGGTACCTGTGTCACCAGGCATGGGTGAGGCACAGGTGACAACCCCACTCACCAGGTCCAGGTGATGCCAACCTGCAGGCCATGCAGAGGAACCATGTACTGATGATGCACAGGTAGGGACTAGAATTACCCTCGTGCAGGTGATGCCAACCTGCAGGGCATGTGTGGAACCATGTTCCGATAATGCCCAGGTAGGGACCAGAGTTACAATGTCCAGGTGAGACCAACCTGCAGGCCATGCTGTGGAGCAATATCCCTATGATGTCCAGGTATGGACCAGAGTCACCAGGTCCAAATGAGGCCAAGATGGATCATATTCACTAGGTCCAGATGAGGCCCAGTTGAGGACCCGAGTCACCATATCTGGTTGAGGCCTAGAGGGGTACCATATCGTGGTCCAGGTGACATCCAGATGGGGACCAGAGTCACCAGGTCAGGGTGAGGCCCAGAGAGGTTCCAGAGTCCTCATGTCCAGGTGAGGCTCAGGTGTGCAACAGAGTAATCAGGTACCAATGATGCCCAGGTGAGTTCCAGAGTCACCAAATCTGGGTGACGCGCAGATAGGATCAGAGTCACCAGTTCCAGGTGAGGCCCATGTGGAGCCAGAATCACCTGGTACATAAGAGGCCAAAGTCAGGACCAGAGTTACCAGGATCAGGTCAGTCCCAGTGTGGAACAGAGTAAACATGTCCCGATGATGCCCAGGAAGAACCAGAGTTACCAGGTCCAGATGAGTTGCAGGTGGGAGCATATTCACTAGGTCCCGGTTAGGCCAAGTTGAGGACCAAGTCACCAGGTCTAGTTGAGGCTTGGAGGCGTACCAGATTCACCTGGTCTAGGTGACATCCAGAAGGGGACCAGAGTCACCATGTCAGGCTGAGACCCAGAGGGGATCCAGAGTCATCATGTCCAGGTGAGGCTCACGTGTGGAACAGAGTATCCAGGTCATAATGGTCCACAGGTGAGGACCAGAGTCACCAGATCTGGGTGAGGCCCAGTTAGGATCAGAGTCACTAGTTCCAGGTGAGGGCCAAGAAGGAGTACACAGCAATCAGGTCCAGGTGGGAACAAAGTCACCTGGACTGGATGAGGCACAATGGGGACCAGAATCACAATGTCCAGGTGATTCCCAGGTGATGACCAGAGTTACCAGTTCCGGGTGAGGACAAGGGAAGGACCAGATACACCAGGTCCACGTGAGGCCCACGAGGGAACCTATGTCACCATGTATGGGTGAGGCACAATTGGCAACCCCACTTACCAGGTCCAGGTGAGGCCAACCTGAAGGCGATGGAGAGGAACCGTGTCCCGATGATGCCCATGTAGGGACCAGAGTTACCAGGTCCAGGTGAGGCCAACCTGCAGGCGATGGAGAGGAACCGTGTCCCAATGATGCCCAGGTAGGGACCAGAGTTACCAGGCCCAGGTGAGGCCAACCTGCAGACCATGCAGTGGAACCATATCCCTATGATGCCCAGGTAGGGACCAGAGTCACCAGGTCCAAATGAGGCCCACATGGAGCATATTCACTAGGTCCAGGTGAGGCCCAGTTGAGGACCAGAGTCACCAGATCTGGTTGAGGCCTAGAGGAATACGAGAATCCCCTGTTCCAGGTGACATCCAGATGGAGACCAGAGTCACCAGGGAAGGGTGAGGCTCAGAGAGGTTCCAGAGTCATCATGTCCAGGTGAGGCTCAGGTGTAGAACAGAGTCACCATGTAACAATGTTGCCCAGGTGACGACCAGAGTCACCAGGTCTGGGTGACGCGCAGATATGATCAGAGTCGCCAGTTCCAGGTGAGGCCAAGAAAAGTCCACAGCAATCAGGTCCAGGTGGGGAACAAAGTCACCAGGACTGCGTGAGACCCAGATGGGGACCAGATTCACCAGATCCAGGTGAGGCCCAGGTGGTGACCAGAGTACCCGGGTCTGGGAGAGGACCAGATATTAACCAGATTCACCAGGTCCAAGAAGCCCACGTGTGGACCTGAGTCAACACGTATGGGTGAGGCCCATGTGGCAACCCGAGTCACCAGGTCCAGGTGAGGCCAACCTGCACGTCAGAGTCACCAGATCCAGGTGAGGCCCTAGTGGGGACCGGAGTCACAGGTAAATGTGAGTCTACAAGAACACCACAGTCAACAGGGCCAGGTGTGTTTCAAGTGGGAACGAGAGTCACCAGGTCCAGGTGAGACCCAGGTGGGGACCACAATCACCAGGTCCAGATTGAGGTCTAGGTGGGGGGACAAGATTCATCAGGACCAGTTGAGGCCAAAGTGTGGAGCAAAGTTATCATGTCAAGGAGAGGCCCAGGTGGGCAACAGTGTAACCATGTCCCATTGATGCCAGGTGGAAAAAGAGTCACAAGGTCCAGACGAGGCCTAAGTGAGGAGTAGATTCACCAGGTCCTGTTGAGGCCCAGCTGAGGACCAGTGTCCCCAGCTCCGGGAGAGTCCTAGAGGGGGACCAGAGTCACCCGGTTCTGGTGATATCCAGGGGTGACCAGAGTCACCACGTCAGGGTGAGGCCCAGAGGGGGACGAAAATCACTAGGTCCAGGTGAGGCCCCGATGTGGAACTGAGAAACCAGGTCCCATGATGCCATATGAGGACCTGAGTCATCAGGTCCAGGTGAGGTCCCTGTGGGAACCAGTCACCTCGTCCAGGTGAGGCCCAGGTGGGACCACAGTCACCAGGTCCAGGTGAGGCCCAGGTATATAAGAGTGTATCCAGGTCCCAGTGATGCCCAGGTAAGGACCAGCATCATCAGTTCCAGGAGAGGCCCAAATATGTATCAGAGTCATTGTGTTACAGGTGAGGCCAGATGGAGACAACACGGACCAGATTCAGGAGAGCCCCATACTGGAACCAGAGCAACCAGATCCAGGTGAGGTCCAGGTGGGACCACAGTCACAAGGTCCAGGTGAGGCGCAGGTGGCAATAGGATTCACCAAGTCCAGGTGAGACCCAGGTGGCGACCAGTCACCAGATCCAGGTGAGGACCAGCTAAGGACCAGATTCCCCAGGCCCAAGTGAAGCCCAAGGGCTGACCAGATTTACCAGGTAAGGGTGAGGCCCCGAGTGGGAACCAGAGTAACCAGTTTAGTTTGAGGCCCAGAATGGGACCAGAGGTCCCTGGTCAAAGTGAGGCCCAGGTGAGGAATAGAGTATCCAGGTCCGAATGATGCCTGGGTGAGGACCAAAGTCACTAGGGCCATGCAGGCCCAGATGGGGAACAGAATCACTAGGTCCTGGTGAGGCATAGAAAAAGACCCCAGTCACCAGTATCAGGTGAGCCCCTTGTGGGAACCAGAGCCACTCTATCCAGCTGATTCCCAGGTCCATGTGAAGCCCACGTGAGGACCAGATTCATCAGGTCGAATTGAGGCATAGCTGGGGACAAGAGTCACCAGGTCTGGGTGCGGCCTGGGTAGGGCAAGATTCAGCAGTTCTGAGTTAGGTCAAAGTGCGGACGAGAGACACCAGGTCCAGGTGAGGCCAAACTGAGTACAGAGTCACCACATCCAGGTGAGGTCCATGTTGGAAAGAGAGTCACCAGGTCCAGGAGTGGTCCATGTGGGGACCAGAGTCACTAGATCCAGGTGAAGTCTAGGTGGGGACCAGAGTCCCCAGATCGAGGTGAAGCCCAAGTGGGGACCAGAGTCACTAGGTGCAGATGAGGCCCAGGTGAGGACCAGAGTTACCAGGTACACGTGAGGCCCCGGTGTGGATCAGAGGCAACAGGTTCATGTGAGGCCGGCTTGGGAACCATGGTCAACAGGTCTATTGAGGCCCATGTGTGGAACACAGTAAGCAGGTCCAGGTGAGTCCCCGGTGGTGACAAGAGTCACCACTTCCAGGTGAGGTCCAGGTGGGGACCAGGATCACCAGGTACAGGGGAGGCCCTTGAAAGAACCAGAGTCAACAGTTCGAGTTCAGGCGCAGGTGGCAACCAGGGTCAGCAGGTCCAAGTCAAGCCAAAGGGGACTTCACATTCACTAGGGCACGGTGAGACCCAGAGGGGGAGCATAGTCACCTGGTCCAGGTGAGGTTCAGTTGTGGAACACAATCACCAGGTCCCAATTTTGCCCAGTTGAGGACCATGGTCAACAGGGCCAGGTGAGGCCCAGATGGGGACCGGAGTCCCGAAATCCAGGTGAAGCCCAGGTGGGGACCACAGTCACCAGATCCAGGGTAGTCTCAGGTACAGACCAGAATCACCAGGTCCAGGTGTGGTGCAGGTGGCAACCAAACTCACCAGGTCCCGGTAAGGCACTGGTGGGATACATGAGAACTCACGAGGTACATGAGAAGCTAGAAACACATGGGATCCCTGGGTGGCGCAGGGGTTTGGCGCCTGCCTTTGGACCAGGGCGTGATCCTGGAGACCCGGGATCGAATCCCACGTCGGGCTCCCTGTGCATGGAGCCTGCTTCTCCCTCTGCCTGTGTCTCTGCCTCTCTCTCTCTCTGTGACTATCATAAATAAATACAAATTAAAAAAAAAGATGCTAGAAACACTGCGGCCAACAGGTCCACATGATCTCCATGTGGGAATGAGAATCACCAGTTACAGGTGAGGACCAGGTGGGGATCCGACTCACCATGTCCAGGTGAAACCCACATGGGAAACAGTGTCACCATGTCCAGGTGTGGCCCAGGTGAAGACCAGAGTTAATAGGTCCGGCTGGGTCACTGTTAGTGAACAGTATAACCATATCCTGATGCTACCCAGGTGGGTACCAGAGACAACAGGTCCTGGTGAGGTCCAAGTGGGACCAGAGACATGAGGTCCAGGTGAGGTCCCGATGGGAACCACAGTCACCCGGTCAGGTGAGGCCATGCTTAGGATCAGAGTCACCAGTTCCAGGTGAGGCCCAGGTGGAGCCAGAGTCACCTGGTACAGAAGAGGCCAAAGTCAGGACCAGAGTTACCAGGATCAGGTCACTCCAAGTGGGAATAGAGTAATCATGTCCCGGTGATGCCCAGGTAGAACCAGAGTCACCAGGTCCAGGTGAGGCCAACCTGCATGTCATGCAGTGGAACCATGTCCCGATGATGCCCAGGTAGTGACCAGAGTCACCAGATCCAAATGAGGCCCAGATGGAGCATATTCACTAGGTCCAGGTGAGGCCCAGTTGAGGACCATAGTCACCAGACCTTGTTGAGGCCCAGACGGGTACCATAATCCCCTGGACCAGGTGACATCCATATGGGGACCAGAGTCACTACGTTAGGTTAATAGCCAGAGTAGTTCCAGAGTCATCATGTCCAGGGGAGCCTCAGGTGTGGAACAGAGTCACCAGGACCAATGATGCCCAGGTGAGGACCAGAGTAACCAGGTACACGTGAGGCCCCTGTGGGGATCAAGGCAACAGGTTCATGTGAGGCCGGCTTGGGGACCATGGTCAACAGGTCTATTGAGGCCCAGGTGTGGAATACAGTAAGCAGGTCCAGGTGAGTCCCCAGTGGTGACAAGAGTCACCATGTCCAGGCGACGCCCGGTGGGGATCAGGATCACCAGGTACTGGGGAGGCCCTTGAAAGAACCAGAGTCAACAGTTTGACGTCAGGCGCAGGTTCCAACCAGGGTCAGCAGGTCCAAGTCAGGCCAAAGTGGGGTTCACAGTCCCTAATGCACGGTGAGACCCAGAGGGGGACCAGAGTCACCTGGTCCAGGTGAGGTCCAGTTGTGGATTACAGTCACTGGGTCCCAATTTTGCCCAGTTGAGGACCATGGTCAACAGGGCCAGGTGAGGCCCAGATGGCAACCAGAGCCCGAAATCCAGGTGAAGCCCAGGTGGGGACCACAGTAACCAGATCCAGGGTAGTCTCAGGTGCTGACCAGAATCACCAGGTCCAGGTGAGGTGCAGGTGGCAACCACACTCACCAGGTCCCAGTGAGGCCCTGGTGGGGACCAGAGTCACGAGGTACATGAGAAGCTAGAAACACTGCAGCCACCAGATCCACATGATGTCCATGTGGGAACGAGAATCACCAGTTACAGGTGAGGACCAGGCAGGGAACCGAATCACATGTCCACGTGAGACCCAAGAGGGAACCAGTGCTACCATGTCCAGGTGTGGCCCAGGTGAAGACCAGAGTTAATATCTGGCTGGGTCACTGTTAGTGAACAGTGTAACCATATCCTGATGCTACCCATGTGGGTACCAGAGACACCAGGTCCTGGTGAGGCCTAGGTGGGACCAGAGACATGAGGTCCAGGTGAGGTCCCGATGGGAACCACAGTCACCAGGTCAGGTGAGGCCATGCTTAGGATCAGAGTCACCAGTTACAGGTGAGACCCAGGTCGAGCCAGAGTCACCAAGTAGGGAAGACGCCAAAGTCAGGGCCAGAGTTACCAGGATCAGGTCAGTCCCAGTGGGGAATAGAGTAACCATGTCCCGATGATGCCCAGGTAGAACCCGATTCACCACGTACAGATGAGGCGCAGGTCGGGAGTATATTCACTAGGTCCCGGTGAGGCCCAGTTGAGGACCAGATTCCCACAGTCTTTTTGAGGCCTAGAGGGTTACCAGATTCACCTGGTCTAGGTGACATCCAGATGGGGACCAGAGTCACCAGGTCAGGGTGAGGCCCAGAGAGGTTCCAGAGTCATCATGTCCAGGTGAGGCTCAGGTGTAGAACAGTGTCACCAGGTACCAATGATGCCCAGGTGAGGACCAGAGTCACCAGGTCTGTGTGAGGCCCAGATTGGGAACAGATTCACAAGGTCCAGGTGATTCCCAGGTGATGACCAGAGTTACCAGTTCCGGATGAGGACCAGGTAAGGACCGGATTCACCAGGTCCATGTGAGGCCCACGTGGGGACCTGTGTCACCAGGTATGGGTGAGGCCCAGGTAGCAAACCCACTCACCAGGTCAAGGTGAGTCCAACCTGCAGGCAATGCAGAGGAATCGTGTACCGAAGATGCCCGTGTAGGGAACAGAGTTACCAGGTCCAGGTGAGGCCAACCTGCAGGCCATGCAATGGAACCATGTCCCGATGATGCCCAGGTAGGGACCAGAGTTACCAGGTCCAGGTGAGGCCAACCTGCAGGCCATGCAGTGGAACTATGTCCCGATGATGCCCAGGTAGGGACCAGAGTTACCAGGTCCAGGTGAGTCCAACCTGCAGGCCATGCAGGGGAACCATATCCCTATGATGCCCAGGTAGGGACCAGAGTCACCAGGTCCAAATGAGGCCCACATGGAGCATATTCACTAGGTCCAGGTGAGGCTCAGTTGAGGACCAGAGTCACCAGATCTGGTTGAGGCCTAGAGGGATACGAGAATCCCCTGGTCCAGGTGACATCCAGATGGGGACCACAGTCACCAGGGAAGGGTGAGGCCCAGAGAGGTTCCAGAGTCATCATGTCCAGGTGAGGCTCAGGTGTAGAACAGAGTCACCAGGTACCAATGATGCCCAGGTGAGGACCAGAGTCACAAGGTCTGGATGACGCGCAGATATGATCAGAGTCACCAGTTCCAGGTGAGGCCAAGAAAGAGTCCACATCAATCAGGCCCAAGTGGGGAACAAAGTCACCAGGACTGCGTGAGCCCCAGATGGGGACCAGATTCACCAGGTCCAGGTGAGGCACAGGTGGTGACCAGAGTTCCCGGGTCTGGGAGAGGACCAGGTAACAACAAGATTCGACCAGTCACCAGATCCATGTGCGGACCAGCTAAGGACCAGATTCACTAGGCCCAAGTGAAGCCCAAGGGGTGACCAGATATACCAGGTAAGGGTGAGGCCCAGAAGGGGAACCAGAGTAACCAGTTTAGTTTGAGGCCCAGAATGGGACCAGAGGTCCGTGGTCAAAGTGAGGCCCAGGTGTGGAATAGAGTATCCAGGTCCGAATGATGCCTGGGTGAGGACCAGCGTCACTAGGGCCATGCAGGCCCAGATGGGGAACAGAATCACTAGGTCCTGTTGAGGCATAGAATAAGACCACAGTCACCAGTATCAGGTGAGACCCTTGTGGGAACCAGAGATACTCTACCCAGCTGATTCCCAGGTCCATGTGAAGCCCAAGTGAGGACGAGATTCATCAGGTCGAATTGAGGCTTAGCTGGGGACAAGAGTCACCAGGACTGGGTGCGGCCTAGGTGGGGCAAGATTCAGCAGTTCTGAGTTAGGTCAAAGTGGGGACGAGAGACACTAGGTCCAGGTGAGGCCAAACTGAGTACCAGAGTCACCAGATCTAGGTGAGGTCCATGTTGGAAAGAGAGTCACCAGGTCCAGGAGAGGTAGCAACACGTAACTGAACGAAGTACACTG
>NW_026019406.1:0-55715 GCF_003254725.2 Canis lupus dingo | reverse complement strand
CAGTGAGTAGCTCTGAGTCAGGAGGTTCCAAGTTACCACTCGACTGCACCTGGGGATACCCTCCAGGTCTGCATTGTTACCTGCTCTCAGAGCCTTGCAACGTCTCTCTGACGACCTGCGAATACTCTGCAGGTGTGGAACTGTGAGGGACTGAGGGTGAGCTCAACTCTCAGAAGTAAGATGCTTTTGGACAAGGCGTTCAGCTACTTCTCACTATGGAACTTAGTATGTAGCACCAGTCTACCACAGGAATTACTGGGAAATCGCTGAATTGAGCTTGGAGGCACTAGTCTTGTGTGCCGGGAGATTCCAATTACCTCTCCCAGCACTTCCGTCAAACAGCGAGCCTAGGCCTTTTAGAAGCCAAGGGTACCAGCAGGCTGGATGTGGAGGTACAGGCCATAAGCTCAACTCTCAGAAGTGTGTATGCATGGGAGGCAGATGTCTGCCCACTCGGACATGGGAGTTGGAACCTAGCTACACTCTGATTGAAGAAGGCCGTTGGAAATCGCTGTATTCAACTCAGATACACGGGAGTTCAGGCCCAGTGCTCACACATGCTTTTCCCGCAACCTCTCCCAGCCACTAACATTAGGATGTTAGCAGCTACTCCTACAGTCAGGCAGGATGCGGGAGGGTTCTGCCCTGTCCTCAGCTCTCACAGGGAAGCATGTCTTGAAGCCAGCTGTCAACTAGCTGCATTCCTATGGCAGTGAGAAGGTAGCAGTATTCTGAGTCAGGAGGTTCCAAGATTACCACTCTACTGCACCTGGAGATACCCTCCAGGTCTGCATTGTTAACTTGCGTCTCAGAAGCCTCTGGCAAACGTCTCTGGTGAAGACGTGTGAAACTCACTCTGCAGGCAGTGTGGAACTGTGAGGGACTGAGGGTGAGCTCAACTCTCAGAAGTAAGATGCTTTTGGACAAGGCGTTCAGCTACCCTCTCACATATGGAACTTAGTATGTAGCACCAGTCTACCACAGAATTACTGGGAAATCGCTGAATTGAGCTTGGAGGCACTAGTCTTGTGTGCCGGGAGATTCCAATTACCTCTCCCAGCACTTCCGTCAAACAGCGAGCCTAGGCCTTTTAGAAGCCAAGGGTACCAGCAGGCTGGATGTGGAGGTACAGGCCATAAGCTCAACTCTCAGAAGTGTGTATGCATGGGAGGCAGATGTCTGCTACCCGCTCGGACATGGGATTTGGAACCTAGCTACACTCTGATTGAGGAAGCCGTTGGAAATCGCTGTATTCAACTCAGATACACGGGAGTTCAGGCCCAGTGCTCACACATGCTTTTCCCGCAACCTCTCCCAGCCACTAACATTAGGATGTTAGCAGCTACTCCTACAGTCAGGCAGGATGCGGGAGGGTTCTGCCCTGTCCTCAGCTCTCACAGGGAAGCATGTCTTGAAGCCAGCTGTCAACTAGCTGCATTCCTATGGCAGTGAGAAGGTAGCAGTATTCTGAGTCAGGAGGTTCCAAGATTACCACTCTACTGCACCTGGGATACCCTCCAGGTCTGCATTGTTAACTTGCGTCTCAGAAGCCTCTGGCAAACGTCTCTGGTGAAGACCTGCGAAACTCACTCTGCAGGCAGTGTGGAACTGTGAGGGACTGAGGGTGAGCTCAACTCTCAGAAGTAAGATGCTTTTGGACAAGGCGTTCAGCTACCTCTCACGTATGGAACTTAGTATGTAGCACCAGTCTACCACAGGAATTACTAGGAAATCGCTGAACTGAGCTTGGAGGCACTAGTCTTGTGTGCCGGGAGATTCCAATTACCTCTCCCAGCACTTCCGTCAAACAGCGAGCCTAGGCCTTTTAGAAGCCAAGGGTACCAGCAGGCTGGATGTGGAGGTACAGGCCATAAGCTCAACTCTCAGAAGTGTGTATGCATGGGAGGCAGATGTCTGCTACCCACTCGGACATGGGAGTTGGAACCTAGCTACACTCTGATTGAAGAAGGCCATTGGAAATCGCTGTATTCAACTCAGATACACGGGAGTTCAGGCCCAGTGCTCACACATGCTTTTCCCGCAACCTCTCCCAGCCACTAACATTAGGATGTTAGCAGCTACTCCTACAGTCAGGCAGGATGCGGGAGGGTTCTGCCCTGTCCTCAGCTCTCACAGGGAAGCATGTCTTGAAGCCAGCTGTCAACTAGCTGCATTCCTATGGCAGTGAGAAGGTAGCAGTATTCTGAGTCAGGAGGTTCCAAGATTACCACTCTACTGCACCTGGAGATACCCTCCAGGTCTGCATTGTTAACTTGTCTCAGAAGCCTCTGGCAAACGTCTCTGGTGAAGACGTGTGAAACTCACTCTGCAGGCAGTGTGGAACTGTGAGGGACTGAGGGTGAGCTCAACTCTCAGAAGTAAGATGCTTTTGGACAAGGCGTTCAGCTACCTTCTCACATATGGAACTTAGTATGTAGCACCAGTCTACCACAAGAATTACTGGGAAATCGTGAATTGAGCTTGGAGGCACTCGTCTTGTGTGCCGGGAGATTCCAATTACCTCTCCCAGCACTTCCGTCAAACAGCGAGCCTAGGCCTTTTAGAAGCCAAGGGTACCAGCAGGCTGGATGTGGAGGTACAGGCCATAAGCTCAACTCTCAGAAGTGTGTATGCATGGGAGGCAGATGTCTGCTACCCACTCGGACATGGGATTGGAACCTAGCTACACTCTGATTGAAGAAAGCCGTTGGAAATCGCTGTATTCAACTCAGATACACGGGAGTTCAGGCCCAGTGCTCACACATGCTTTTCCCGCAACCTCTCCCAGCCACTAACATTAGGATGTTAGCAGCTACTCCTACAGTCAGGCAGGATGCGGGAGGGTTCTGCCCTGTCCTCAGCTCTCACAGGGAAGCATGTCTTGAAGCCAGCTGTCAACTAGCTGCATTCCTATGGCAGTGAGAAGGTAGCAGTATTCTGAGTCAGGAGGTTCCAAGATTACCACTCTACTGCACCTGGAGATACCCTCCAGGTCTGCATTGTTAACTTGCGTCTCAGAAGCCTCTGGCAAACGTCTCTGGTGAAGACGTGCGAAACTCACTCTGCAGGCAGTGTGGAACTGTGAGGGACTGAGGGTGAGCTCAACTCTCAGAAGTAAGATGCTTTTGGACAAGGCGTTCAGCTACCCTCTCACGTATGGAACTTAGTATGTAGCACCAGTCTACCACAGGAATTACTAGGAAATCGCTGAATTGAGCTTGGAGGCACTAGTCTTGTGTGCCGGGAGATTCCAATTACCTCTCCCAGCACTTCCGTCAAACAGCGAGCCTAGGCCTTTTAGAAGCCAAGGGTACCAGCAGGCTGGATGTGGAGGTACAGGCCATAAGCTCAACTCTCAGAAGTGTGTATGCATGGGAGGCAGATGTCTGCTACCCACTCGGACATGGGAGTTGGAACCTAGCTACACTCTGATTGAAGAAGGCCATTGGAAATCGCTGTATTCAACTCAGATACACGGGAGTTCAGGCCCAGTGCTCACACATGCTTTTCCCGCAACCTCTCCCAGCCACTAACATAGGATGTTAGCAGCTACTCCTACAGTCAGGCAGGATGCGGGAGGGTTCTGCCCTGTCCTCAGCTCTCACAGGGAAGCATGTCTTGAAGCCAGCTGTCAACTAGCTGCATTCCTATGGCAGTGAGAAGGTAGCAGTATTCTGAGTCAGGAGGTTCCAAGATTACCACTCTACTGCACCTGGAGATACCCTCCAGGTCTGCATTGTTAACTTGTACTCAGAAGCCTCTGGCAATCGTCTCTGGTGAAGACGTGTGAAACTCACTCTGCAGGCAGTGTGGAACTGTGAGGGACTGAGGGTGAGCTCAACTCTCAGAAGTAAGATGCTTTTGGACAAGGCGTTCAGCTACCTTCTCACATATGGAACTTAGTATGTAGCACCAGTCTACCACAGGAATTACTGGGAAATCGCTGAATTGAGCTTGGAGGCACTAGTCTTGTGTGCCGGGAGATTCCAATTACCTCTCCCAGCACTTCCGTCAAACAGCGAGCCTAGGCCTTTTAGAAGCCAAGGGTACCAGCAGGCTGGATGTGGAGGTACAGGCCATAAGCTCAACTCTCAGAAGTGTGTATGCATGGGAGGCAGATGTCTGCTACCCACTCGGACATGGGAGTTGGAACCTAGCTACACTCTGATTGAAGAAATTGGAAATCGCTGTATTCAACTCAGATACACGGGAGTTCAGGCCCAGTGCTCACACATGCTTTTCCCGCAACCTCTCCCAGCCACTAACATTAGGATGTTAGCAGCTACTCCTACAGTCAGGCAGGATGCGGGAGGGTTCTGCCCTGTCCTCAGCTCTCACAGGGAAGCATGTCTTGAAGCCAGCTGTCAACTAGCTGCATTCCTATGGCAGTGAGAAGGTAGCAGTATTCTGAGTCAGGAGGTTCCAAGATTACCACTCTACTGCACCTGGAGATACCCTCCAGGTCTGCATTGTTAACTTGCGTCTCAGAAGCCTCTGGCAAACGTCTCTGGTGAAGACGTGCGAAACTCACTCTGCAGGCAGTGTGGAACTGTGAGGGACTGAGGGTGAGCTCAACTCTCAGAAGTAAGATGCTTTTGGACAAGGCGTTCAGCTACCTCTCACGTATGGAACTTAGTATGTAGCACCAGTCTACCACAGGAATTACTAGGAAATCGCTGAATTGAGCTTGGAGGCACTAGTCTTGTGTGCCGGGAGATTCCAATTACCTCTCCCAGCACTTCCGTCAAACAGCGAGCCTAGGCCTTTTAGAAGCCAAGGGTACCAGCAGGCTGGATGTGGAGGTACAGGCCATAAGCTCAACTCTCAGAAGTGTGTATGCATGGGAGGCAGATGTCTGCTACCCACTCGGACATGGGAGTTGGAACCTAGCTACACTCTGATTGAAGAAGGCCGTTGGAAATCGCTGTATTCAACTCAGATACACGGGAGTTCAGGCCCAGTGCTCACACATGCTTTTCCCGCAACCTCTCCCAGCCACTAACATTAGGATGTTAGCAGCTACTCCTACAGTCAGGCAGGATGCGGGAGGGTTCTGCCCTGTCCTCAGCTCTCACAGGGAAGCATGTCTTGAAGCCAGCTGTCAACTAGCTGCATTCCTATGGCAGTGAGAAGGTAGCAGTATTCTGAGTCAGGAGGTTCCAAGATTACCACTCTACTGCACCTGGAGATACCCTCCAGGTCTGCATTGTTAACTTGCGTCTCAGAAGCCTCTGGCAAACGTCTCTGGTGAAGACGTGCGAAACTCACTCTGCAGGCAGTGTGGAACTGTGAGGGACTGAGGGTGAGCTCAACTCTCAGAAGTAAGATGCTTTTGGACAAGGCGTTCAGCTACCTTCTCACATATGGAACTTAGTATGTAGCACCAGTCTACCACAGGAATTACTAGGAAATCGCTGAATTGAGCTTGGAGGCACTAGTCTTGTGTGCCGGGAGATTCCAATTACCTCTCCCAGCACTTCCGTCAAACAGCGAGCCTAGGCCTTTTAGAAGCCAAGGGTACCAGCAGGCTGGATGTGGAGGTACAGGCCATAAGCTCAACTCTCAGAAGTGTGTATGCATGGGAGGCAGATGTCTGCTACCCGCTCGTACATGGGATTTGGAACCTAGCTACACTCTGGTTGAGGAAGCCGTTGGAAATTGCTGTATTCAACTCAGATACACGGGAGTTCAGGCCCAGTGCTCACACATGCTTTTCCCGCACCCTCTCCCAGCCACTAACATTAGGATGTTAGCAGCTAACTCCTACCGTCAGGCAGCATGCGGGAGGGTTCTGCCCTGTCCTCAGCTCTCACAGGGAAGCATGTCTTGAAGCCAGCTGTCAACTAGGCTGCATTCCTATGGCAGTGAGAAGGTAGCAGTACTCTGAGTCAGGAGGTTCCAAGATTACCACGTCTACTGCACCTGGAGATACCCTCCAGGTCTGCATTGTTTCACCTGGTTCTCAGAAGCCTCTGGCAATCGTCTCTGGTGAAGACCTGTGAAACTCACTCTGCAGGCAGTGTGGAACTGTGAGGGACTGAGGTGGGCTCAACTCTCAGAAGTAAGATGCGTTTGGACAAGGCGTTCAGCTACCCTCTCACATATGGAACTTAGTATGTAGCACCTGTCTACCACAGTAATTACTAGGGAAATCGGGATTGAGCTTGGAGGGCACTAGTCTTGTGTGCCGGGTAGATTCCAATTACCTCTCCCAGCACTTCGTCAAACAGCGAGCCTAGGCCTTTTAGAAGCCAAGGGTACCAGCAGGCTGGATGTGGAGGTACAGGCCATAAGCTCAACTCTCAGAAGTGTGTATGCATGGGAGGCAGATGTCTGCTACCCACTCGGACATGGGAGTTGGAACCTAGCTACACTTTGATTGAGAAAGCCATTGGAAATCGCTGTATTCAACTCAGATACACGGGAGTTCAGGCCCAGTGCTCACACATGCTTTTCCCGCAACCTCTCCCAGCCACTAACTTTAGGATGTTAGCAGCTACTCCTACAGTCAGGCAGGATGCGGGAGGGTTTCTGCCCTGTCCTCAGCTCTCACAGGGAAGCCTGTCTTGAAGCCAGCTGTCAACTAGCTGCATTCCTATGGCAGTGAGAAGGTAGCAGTACTCTGAGTCAGGAGGTTCCAAGATTACCACTCTACTGCACCTGGAGATACCCTCCAGGTCTGCATTGTTAACTTGTACTCAGAAGCCTCTGGCAATCGTCTCTGGTGAAGACTTGTGAAACTCACTCTGCAGGCAGTGTGGAACTGTGAGGGACTGAGGGTGGGCTCAACTCTCAGAAGTAAGATGCTTTTGGACAAGGCATTCAGCTACCATCTCACATATGGAACTTAGTATGTAGCACCTGTCTACCACAAGAATTACTAGGAAATCGCTGAATGAGCTTGGAGGCACTCGTCTTGTGTGCCGGGAGATTCCAATTACCTCTCCCAGCACTTCCGTCAAACAGCGAGCCTAGGCCTTTTAGAAGCCAAGGGTACCAGCAGGCTGGATGTGGAGGTACAGGCCATAAGCTCAACTCTCAGAAGTGTGTATGCATGGGAGGCAGATGTCTGCTACCCCCGCTCGTACATGGGATTTGGAACCTAGCTACACTCTGTTGAGGAAATCCGTTGGAAATCGCTGTATTCAACTCAGATACACGGGAGTTCAGGCCCAGTGCTCACACATGCTTTTCCCGCAACCTCTCCCACCACTAACATTAGGATGTTAGCAGCTACTCCTACAGTGCAGGCAGCATGCGGGAGGGTTCTGCCCTGTCCTCAGCTCTCTCAGGGAAGCATGTCTTGAAGCCAGCTAGCTGTCAACAAGCTGCATTCCTATGGCAGTGAGAAGGTAGCAGTATTCTGAGTCAGGAGGTTCCAAGATTCCCAGTCTAACTGCACCTGGGATACCCTCCAGGTCTGCATTGTTACCCCTGTGTCTCAGAAGCCTCTGGCAAACGTCTCTGCTGAAGACCTGCGAAACTCACTCTCTGCAGGCAGTGTGGAACTGTGAGGGACTGAGGCTGAGCTCAACTCCCAGAAGTAAGATGCTTTTGGGACAAGGCGTTCAGCTACCCTCTCAAGTATGCAACTTAGTATGTAGCACCAGTCTACCACAGGAATTACTAGGGAAATCGCTGAACTGAGCTTGGAGGCACTAGTCTTGTGTGCCGGGTGATTCCAATTACCTCTCCAGCACTTCCGACACACAGCGAGCCTAGGCCTTTTAGAAGCCAAGGGTACCAGCAGGCTGATGTTGAGGTACAGGCCATAAGCTCAACTCTCAGAATTGTGTATGCATGGGACGCAGATGTCTGCTACCCACTCGGACATGGGATTTGGAACTTAGCTACACTGTGATTGAAGAAGGCCATTGGAAATCGCTGTATTCAACTCAGATACACGGGAGTTCAGGCCCAGTGCTCACACATGCTTTTCCCGCAACCTCTCCAAGCCACTAACATAAGGATGTTAGCAGCTACTCCTACAGTCAGGCAGGATGCGGCAGGGTTCTTCCACGTCCTCAGCTCTCACAGGGAAGCATGTCTTGAAGCCAGCTGTCAACCAGCTGCATTCCTATGGCAGTGAGAAGGTAGCAGTACTCTCGGTCAGGAGTTTCCAAGATTACCACTCTAATGCACCTGGAGATACCCCCATGCCCTGCATTGTTAACTTGTACTCAGAAGCCTCTGGCAATCGTCTCTGGTGAAGACGTGTGAAACTCACACTGCAGGCAGTGTGGAACTGTGAGGGACTGAGGGTGGGCTCATCTGTCAGAAGTAAGATGCTTTTGGACAAGGCGTTCAGCTACCATCTCACATATGGAACTTAGTATGTAGCACCTGTCTACCACAAGAATTACTGGGAAATCGTGAATTGAGCTTGGAGGCACTCGTCTTGTGTGCCGGGAGATTCCAATTACCTCTCCCAGCACTTCCGTCAAACAGCGAGCCTAGGCCTTTTAGAAGCCAAGGGTACCAGCAGGCTGGATGTGGAGGTATAGGCCATAAGCTCAAGTCTCAGAAGTGTGTATGCATGGGAGGCAGATGTCTGCTACCCGCTCGTACATGGGATTTGGAACCTAGCTACACTCTGGTTGAGGAAAGTCGTTGGAAATCGCTGTATTCAACTCAGATACACGGGAGTTCAGGCCCAGTGCTCACACATGATTTTCCCGCAACCTCTCCCAGCCACTAACATTAGGATGTTAGCAGCTACTCCTACAGTCAGGCAGGATGCGGGAGGGTTCTGCCCTGTCCTCAGCAATCACAGGGAAGCATGTCTTGAAGCCAGCTGTCAACTAGCTGCATTCCTATGGCAGTGAGAAGGTAGCAGTATTCTGAGTCAGGAGGTTCCGAGATTACCAGTCGACTGCACCTGGGATACCCTCCAGGTCTGCATTGTTACCCTGCGTCTCAGAAGCCTCTGGCAAACGTCTCTGCTGAAGACCTGCGAAACTCACTCTGCAGGCAGTGTGGAACTGTGAGGGACTGAGGGTGAGCTCAACTCTCAGAAGTAAGATGCTTTTGGACAAGGCGTTCAGCTACCTCTCACGTATGGAACTTAGTATGTAGCACCAGTCTACCACAGGAATTACTAGGAAATCGCTGAACTGAGCTTGGAGGCACTAGTCTTGTGTGCCGGGTGATTCCAATTACCTCTCCCAGCACTTCCGTCAAACAGCGAGCCTAGGCCTTTTAGAAGCCAAGGGTACCAGCAGGCTGGATGTGGAGGTACAGGCCATAAGCTCAACTCTCAGAAGTGTGTATGCATGGGAGGCAGATGTCTGCTACCCGCTCGTACATGGGATTTGGAACCTAGCTACACTGTGATTGAAGAAGGCCATTGGAAATCGCTGTATTCAACTCAGATACACGGGAGTTCAGGCCCAGTGCTCACACATGCTTTTCCCGCAACCTCTCCCAGCCACTAACATTAGGATGTTAGCAGCTACTCCTACAGTCAGGCAGCATGCGGGAGGGTTCTGCCCTGTCCTCAGCTCTCTCAGGGAAGCATGTCTTGAAGCCAGCTAGCTGTCAACTAGCTGCATTCCTATGGCAGTGAGAAGGTAGCAGTATTCTGAGTCAGGAGGTTCCAAGATTACCAGTCGACTGCACCTGGGGATACCCTCCAGGTCTGCATTGTTACCCTGCGTCTCAGAAGCCTCTGGCAAACGTCTCTGCTGAAGACCTGCGAAACTCACTCTGCAGGCAGTGTGGAACTGTGAGGGACTGAGGGTGAGCTCAACTCTCAGAAGTAAGATGGTTTTGGACAAGGCGTTCAGCTACCCTCTCACGTATGGAACTTAGTATGTAGCACCAGTCTACCACAGGAATTACTAGGAAATCGCTGAACTGAGCTTGGAGGCACTAGTCTTGTGTGCCGGGTGATTCCAATTACCTCTCCCAGCACTTCCGTCAAACAGCGAGCCTAGGCCTTTTAGAAGCCAAGGGTACCAGCAGGCTGGATGTGGAGGTACAGGCCATAAGCTCAACTCTCAGAAGTGTGTATGCATGGGAGGCAGATGTCTGCTACCCACTCGGACATGGGAGTTGGAACCTAGCTACACTGTGATTGAAGAAGGCCATTGGAAATCGCTGTATTCAACTCAGATACACGGGAGTTCAGGCCCAGTGCTCACACATGCTTTTCCCGCAACCTCTCCCAGCCACTAACATTAGGATGTTAGCAGCTACTCCTACAGTCAGGCAGGATGCGGGAGGGTTCTGCCCTGTCCTCAGCTCTCACAGGGAAGCATGTCTTGAAGCCAGCTGTCAACTAGCTGCATTCCTATGGCAGTGAGAAGGTAGCAGTACTCTGAGTCAGGAGGTTCCAAGATTACCAGTCTACTGCACCTGGGGATACCCTCCAGGTCTGCATTGTTACCCTGCGTACTCAGAAGCCTCTGGCAACGTCTCTGGTGAAGACCTGCGAAACTCACTCTGCAGGCAGTGTGGAACTGTGAGGGACTGAGGGTGAGCTCAACTCTCAGAAGTAAGATGGTTTTGGACAAGGCGTTCAGCTACCCTCTCACGTATGGAACTTAGTATGTAGCACCAGTCTACCACAGGAATTACTAGGAAATCGCTGAACTGAGCTTGGAGGCACTAGTCTTGTGTGCCGGGTGATTCCAATTACCTCTCCCAGCACTTCCGTCAAACAGCGAGCCTAGGCCTTTTAGAAGCCAAGGGTACCAGCAGGCTGGATGTGGAGGTACAGGCCATAAGCTCAACTCTCAGAAGTGTGTATGCATGGGAGGCAGATGTCTGCTACCCACTCGGACATGGGATTTGGAACCTAGCTACACTCTGATTGAAGAAGGCCGTTGGAAATCGCTGTATTCAACTCAGATACACGGGAGTTCAGGCCCAGTGCTCACACATGCTTTTCCCGCAACCTCTCCCAGCCACTAACATTAGGATGTTAGCAGCTACTCCTACAGTCAGGCAGGATGCGGGAGGGTTCTGCCCTGTCCTCAGCTCTCACAGGGAAGCATGTCTTGAAGCCAGCTGTCAACTAGCTGCATTCCTATGGCAGTGAGAAGGTAGCAGTACTCTGAGTCAGGAGGTTCCAAGATTACCACTCTACTGCACCTGGAGATACCCTCCAGGTCTGCATTGTTAACTTGTACTCAGAAGCCTCTGGCAATCGTCTCTGGTGAAGACGTGTGAAACTCACTCTGCAGGCAGTGTGGAACTGTGAGGGACTGAGGGTGAGCTCAACTCTCAGAAGTAAGATGCTTTTGGACAAGGCGTTCAGCTACCCTCTCACATATGGAACTTAGTATGTAGCACCTGTCTACCACAAGAATTACTGGGAAATCGTGAATTGAGCTTGGAGGCACTCGTCTTGTGTGCCGGGAGATTCCAATTACCTCTCCCAGCACTTCCGTCAAACAGCGAGCCTAGGCCTTTTAGAAGCCAAGGGTACCAGCAGGCTGGATGTGGAGGTACAGGCCATAAGCTCAACTCTCAGAAGTGTGTATGCATGGGAGGCAGATGTCTGCTACCCGCTCGTACATGGGATTTGGAACCTAGCTACACTCTGGTTGAGGAAAGCCGTTGGAAATCGCTGTATTCAACTCAGATACACGGGAGTTCAGGCCCAGTGCTCACACATGCTTTTCCCGCAACCTCTCCCAGCCACTAACATTAGGATGTTAGCAGCTACTCCTACAGTCAGGCAGCATGCGGGAGGGTTCTGCCCTGTCCTCAGCTCTCTCAGGGAAGCATGTCTTGAAGCCAGCTAGCTGTCAACTAGCTGCATTCCTATGGCAGTGAGAAGGTAGCAGTATTCTGAGTCAGGAGGTTCCAAGATTACCAGTCGACTGCACCTGGGGATACCCTCCAGGTCTGCATTGTTACCCTGCGTCTCAGAAGCCTCTGGCAAACGTCTCTGCTGAAGACCTGCGAAACTCACTCTGCAGGCAGTGTGGAACTGTGAGGGACTGAGGGTGAGCTCAACTCTCAGAAGTAAGATGGTTTTGGACAAGGCGTTCAGCTACCCTCTCACGTATGGAACTTAGTATGTAGCACCAGTCTACCACAGGAATTACTAGGAAATCGCTGAACTGAGCTTGGAGGCACTAGTCTTGTGTGCCGGGTGATTCCAATTACCTCTCCCAGCACTTCCGTCAAACAGCGAGCCTAGGCCTTTTAGAAGCCAAGGGTACCAGCAGGCTGGATGTGGAGGTACAGGCCATAAGCTCAACTCTCAGAAGTGTGTATGCATGGGAGGCAGATGTCTGCTACCCACTCGGACATGGGAGTTGGAACCTAGCTACACTGTGATTGAAGAAGGCCATTGGAAATCGCTGTATTCAACTCAGATACACGGGAGTTCAGGCCCAGTGCTCACACATGCTTTTCCCGCAACCTCTCCCAGCCACTAACATAGGATGTTAGCAGCTACTCCTACAGTCAGGCAGGATGCGGGAGGGTTCTGCCCTGTCCTCAGCTCTCACAGGGAAGCATGTCTTGAAGCCAGCTGTCAACTAGCTGCATTCCTATGGCAGTGAGAAGGTAGCAGTACTCTGAGTCAGGAGGTTCCAAGATTACCACTCTACTGCACCTGGAGATACCCTCCAGGTCTGCATTGTTACCCTGCGTCTCAGAAGCCTCTGGCAAACGTCTCTGCTGAAGACCTGCGAAACTCACTCTGCAGGCAGTGTGGAACTGTGAGGGACTGAGGGTGAGCTCAACTCTCAGAAGTAAGATGCTTTTGGACAAGGCGTTCAGCTACCCTCTCACAGTATGGAACTTAGTATGTAGCACCATGTCTACCACAAGGAATTACTAGGAAATCGCTGAACTGAGCTTGGAGGCACTAGTCTTGTGTGCCGGGTGATTCCAATTACCTCTCCCAGCACTTCCGTCAAACAGCGAGCCTAGGCCTTTTAGAAGCCAAGGGTACCAGCAGGCTGGATGTGGAGGTACAGGCCATAAGCTCAACTCTCAGAAGTGTGTATGCATGGGAGGCAGATGTCTGCTACCCGCTCGTACATGGGATTTGGAACCTAGCTACACTCTGGTTGAGGAAAGCCGTTGGAAATCGCTGTATTCAACTCAGATACACGGGAGTTCAGGCCCAGTGCTCACACATGCTTTTCCCGCAACCTCTCCCAGCCACTAACATTAGGATGTTAGCAGCTACTCCTACAGTCAGGCAGGCATGCGGGAGGGTTCTGCCCTGTCCTCAGCTCTCTCAGGGAAGCATGTCTTGAAGCCAGCTAGCTGTCAACTAGCTGCATTCCTATGGCAGTGAGAAGGTAGCAGTATTCTGAGTCAGGAGGTTCCAAGATTACCAGTCGACTGCACCTGGGGATACCCTCCAGGTCTGCATTGTTACCCTGCGTCTCAGAAGCCTCTGGCAAACGTCTCTGCTGAAGACCTGCGAAACTCACTCTGCAGGCAGTGTGGAACTGTGAGGGACTGAGGCTGAGCTCAACTCTCAGAAGTAAGATGGTTTTGGACAAGGCGTTCAGCTACCCTCTCACGTATGGAACTTAGTATGTAGCACCAGTCTACCACAGGAATTACTAGGAAATCGCTGAACTGAGCTTGGAGGCACTAGTCTTGTGTGCCGGGTGATTCCAATTACCTCTCCCAGCACTTCCGTCAAACAGCGAGCCTAGGCCTTTTAGAAGCCAAGGGTACCAGCAGGCTGGATGTGGAGGTACAGGCCATAAGCTCAACTCTCAGAAGTGTGTATGCATGGGAGGCAGATGTCTGCTACCCACTCGTACATGGGATTTGGAACCTAGCTACACTCTGGATTGAGAAAGGCCGTTGGAAATCGCTGTATTCAACTCAGATACACGGGAGTTCAGGCCCAGTGCTCACACATGCTTTTCCCGCAACCTCTCCCAGCCACTAACATTAGGATGTTAGCAGCTACTCCTACAGTCAGGCAGGATGCGGGAGGGTTCTGCCCTGTCCTCAGCTCTCACAGGGAAGCATGTCTTGAAGCCAGCTGTCAACTAGCTGCATTCCTATGGCAGTGAGAAGGTAGCAGTACTCTGAGTCAGGAGGTTCCAAGATTACCACTCTACTGCACCTGGAGATACCCTCCAGGTCTGCATTGTTAACTTGTACTCAGAAGCCTCTGGCAATCGTCTCTGGTGAAGACGTGTGAAACTCACTCTGCAGGCAGTGTGGAACTGTGAGGGACTGAGGGTGGGCTCAACTCTCAGAAGTAAGATGCTTTTGGACAAGGCGTTCAGCTACCATCTCACATATGGAACTTAGTATGTAGCACCTGTCGACCACAAGAATTACTGGGAAATCGTGAATTGAGCTTGGAGGCACTCGTCTTGTGTGCCGGGAGATTCCAATTACCTCTCCCAGCACTTCCGTCAAACAGCGAGCCTAGGCCTTTTATTTTTTAAATTTTTAATTTTAAACTTTTATTTATTTATGATAGGCACAGAGTGAGAGAGAGAGAGAGGCAGAGACACAGGCAGAGGGAGAAGCAGGCTCCATGCACCGGGAGCCCGACGTGGGATTCGATCCCGGGTCTCCAGGACCGCGCCCAAGGCCAAAGGCAGGCGCCAAACCGTTGCGCCACCCAGGGATCCCAAGCCTAGGCCTTTTAGAAGCCAAGGGTACCAGCAGGCTGGATGTGGAGGTACAGGCCATAAGCTCAACTCTCAGAAATGTGTATGCATGGGAGGCTGATGTCTGCTACCCGCTCGTACATGGGATTTGGAACCTAGCTACACTCTGGTTGAGGAAAGCCGTTGGAAATCGCTGTATTCAACTCAGATACACGGGAGTTCAGACCCAGTACTCACACATGCTTTTCCCGCAACCTCTCCCAGCCACTAACATTAGGATGTTAGCAGCTACTCCTACAGACAGGCAGCATGCGGGAGGGTTCTGCCCTGTCCTCAGCTCTCTCAGGGAAGCATGTCTTGAAGCCAGCTAGCTGTCAACTAGCTGCATTCATATGGCAGTGAGAAGGTAGCAGTATTCTGAGTCAGGAGGTTCCAAGATTACCAGTCGACTGCACCTGGGGATACCCTCCAGGTCTGCATTGTTACCCTGCGTCTCAGAAGCCCCTGGCAAACGTCTCTGCTGAAGACCTGCGAAACTCACTCTGCAGGCAGTGTGGAACTGTGAGGGACTGAGGGTGAGCTCAACTCTCAGAAGTAAGATGCTTTTGGACATGCGTTCAGCTACCATCTCACATATGGAACTTAGTATGTAGCACCTGTCTACCACAAGAATTACTGGGAAATCGTGAATTGAGCTTGGAGGCACTCGTCTTGTGTGCCGGGAGATTCCAATTACCTCTCCCAGCACTTCCGTCAAACAGCGAGCCTAGGCCTTTTAGAAGCCAAGGGTACCAGCAGGCTGGATGTGGAGGTACAGGCCATATCTCAACTCTCAGAAGTGTGTATGCATGGGAGGCAGATGTCTGCTACCCGCTCCTACATGGGATTTGGAACCTAGCTACACTCTGGTTGAGGAAAGCCGTTGGAAATCGCTGTATTCAACTCAGATACACGGGAGTTCAGGCCCAGTGCTCACACATGCTTTTCCCGCAACCTCTCCCAGCCACTAACATAAGGATGTTAGTAGCTACTCCTACAGTCAGGAAGGATGCGGGAGGGTTCTGCCCTGTCCTCAGCTCTCACAGGGAAGCATGTCTTGAAGCCAGCAGTCATCTAGCTGCATTTCTATGGCAGTGAGAAGGTAGCAGTACTCTGAGTCAGGAGGTTCCAAGATTACCACTCTACTGCACCTGGAGATACCCTCCAGGTCTGCATTGTTAACTTGTACTCAGAAGCCTCTGGCAATCATCTCTGGTGAAGACGTGTGAAACTCACTCTGCAGGCAGTGTGGAACTGTGAGGGACTGAGGCTGAGCTCAACTCTCAGAAGTAAGATGGTTTTGGACAAGGTGTTCAGCTACCTTCTCACATATGGAACTTAGTATGTAGCAGCTGTCTACTACAAAAATTACTGGGAAATCGTGAATTCAGTTTGGATGCACTCGTCTTGTGTGCCGGGAGATTCCAATTACCTCTCCCAGCACTTCTGTCAAACAGCGTGCCTAGGCCTTTTAGAAGCCAAGGGTACCAGCAGGCTGGATGTGGAGGTACAGGCCATAATCTCAACTCTCAGAAGTGTGTATGCATGGGAGGCAGATGTCTGCTACCCGCTCGTACATGGGATTTGGAACCTAGCTACACTCTGGTTGAAGAAAGCCGTTGGAAATCGCTGTATTCAACTCAGATACACGGGAGTTCAGGCCCAGTGCTCACACATGCTTTTCCCGCAACCTCTCCCAGCCACTAACATTAGGAGGTTAGCAGCTACTCCTACAGTCAGGCAGGATGCGGGAGGGTTCTGCCCTGTCCTCAGCTCTCACAGGGAAGCATGTCTTGAAGCCAGCTGTCAACTAGCTGCATTCCTATGGCAGTGAGAAGGTAGCAGTATTCTGAGTCAGGGGGTTCCAAGATTACCAGTCTACTGAACCTGGGGATACCCTCCATGTCTGCATTGTTACCTGCGTCTCAGAATCCTCTGGCAAACGTCTCTGGTGAAGACCTGCGTAACTCAGTCTGCAGGCAGTGTGGAACTGTGAGGGACTGAGGCTGACCTCAACTCTCAGAAGTAAGATGCTTTTGGACAAGGCATTCAGCTACACTCTCATGTATGGACATTAGTATGTAGCACCAGTCTACCATAGGAATTTCTAGGAAATCGCTGGACTGAGCTTGGAGGCACTAGTCTTGTGTGCCGGGTGATTCCAATTACCTCTCCCAGCACTTCCGTCAAACAGCGAGCCTAGGCCTTTTAGAAGCCAAAGGTACCAGCAGGCTTGATGTGGAGGTACAGGCCATAAGCTCAAATCTCAGAAGAGTGTATACATGGGAGGCAGATGTCTGCTACCCACTCGGACATGGGCTATGGAACATGGCTACACTCTGATTGATGAAAGCCGTTGGAAATCGCTGTATTCAACTCAGATAAACGGGATTTCAGGCCCAGTGCTCACACATGCTTTTCCCGCAACCTCTCCCAGCCACTAACATAAGGATGTTAGCAGCTACTCCTACAGTCAGGCAGGATGCAGGAGGGTTCTGCCCTGTTCTCAGTTCTCACAGGGAATCATTTCTTGAAGCCTGCTGTCAACTAGCTACATTCCTATGGCAGTGAGAAGGTAGCAGTACTCTGAGTCAGGAGGTTCCAAGAT
The DNA here is from genome assembly GCF_003254725.2 of Canis lupus dingo. Classification (NCBI taxonomy): domain Eukaryota; kingdom Metazoa; phylum Chordata; class Mammalia; order Carnivora; family Canidae; genus Canis; species Canis lupus. Next base: position 38,513 of record NW_026019406.1, on the reverse strand, counting down.
TACCACTCTACTGCACCTGGAGATAACCTCCAGGTCTGCATTGTTAACTTGTACTCAGAAGACTCTGGCAATCGTCTGTGGTGAAGACGTGTGAAACTCACTCTGCAGGCAGTGTGGAACTGTGAGGGACTGAGGCTGAGCTCAACTCTCAGAAGTAAGATGCTTTTGGACAAGGCGTTCAACTACCTTCTCACGTATGGAACTCAGTATGAAGCACCATTCTACCACAGGAATCACTAGGAAATCGCTGGATTGAGTTTGGAGCCAGAATTCTTGTGTGCCGGGAGATTCCAATTACCTCTCCCAACACTTCCGTCAGGCAGCGAGCCTAGGACTTTTAGAAGCAAAGGGTACCAGCAGGCTGGATGTGCTGGTACAGGCCATAAGCTCAACTCTCAGAAATGTGTTTGCATGGGAGGCAGATGTCTGCTACCCACTCGGGTATCGGAGTTGGAACCTAGCTACACTCGTATTGAAGGCCGTTGAATATCGCTGTATTCAACTCAGATACACGTGAGTTCAGGCCCAATGCTTACACATGCTTTTCCCGCAACCTCTCCAAGCCACTAACATGAGAATGTTAGAAGCACTGTCTACAGTCAGGCAGGATGCGGGAGGGTTCGGCCCTGAACTCAGCTCTCACAGGGAGGCATGCCTAGAGCCAGCTCTCAACTAGCTGCATCTTATGGCAGGGAGAAGGTAGCAGTATTCTGAGTCAGGAGGTTCCAAGATTACCATTCTACTGCAACTGGAGATAACGTCCGTGTCTGCATTGTTAACTTGCGCTAAGAAGCCTCTGGCAAACGTCTCTGGTGAAGATGTTCGAAACTCACCCTGCAGCCAGTGAGGAATTGTGAGGGACTGAGGGTGAGCTCAACTCTCAGAAGTAAGATGCTTTTGGCAAGGCGTTCAGCTGCCTTCTCACATATGGATCTTAGTAGGTAGCACAAGTCTACCACAGGAATTACTGGGAAATCGCTGAATTTAGCTTGGAGACAGTAGTCTTGTGTGCCGGGAGTTTCCAATTACCTCTCCCAACACTTCCGTCAAGCAGCGAGCCTGGGCCTTTTAGAAGCGAAGTTACCAGTAGGCTGGATGTGGAGGTACAGGCCATAAGCTCAACTCTCAGAAGTGTGTATGCATAGGAGGCAGATGTGTGCTACGCACACGTACATTCGAATTGGAACCTAGCTACCCTCCGATTGAAGAAAGTCTTTGGAAATCGCTGTATTCAACTCAGATACACGTGAGTTCACGCACAACGATTCCACATGCTTTTCTCACAACCTCTCCTAGCCACTAACATAAGGATGTTAGCAGCTACGTCTACAGTCAGGCAGTATGCGGTCGGGTTTTGCCCTGTCCTCAGGTCTCACAGGTAAGCTTGCCTACAAGCCAGTTCTCAACTAGTTGCATTCTTATGGCGTTTGGAAGGTAGCAGTATTTGGAGTCAGAGGTTCCAAGATTACCACTTTACTGCACCTGGAGATACCTTCCAGGTCTGAATTGTTAACTTGCGTCTGAGAAGCCTCTGGCAAACGTCTCTGGTGAAGACATGGGAAACTCACTCTGCAGGCAGTGTGGAACTGTGAGGGAATGAGGTAAGCTCAACTCTCAGAAGTAAGATGGTTTTGGACAAGGCGTTCAGCTGCCTTTTCACATATGGAACTTAGTATGTAGCACCAGTCTACCACAGGAATTACTGGGAAATCGCTGAATTGAGATTGGAGGCAGTAGTCTTGTGTGCCGGGAGATTCCAATTACCTCTCCCAACACTTCCTTCAAGCAGTGAGCCTAGGCCTTTTAGAAGCGAAGTGTACCAGAAGGCTGGATGAGGAGGTACAGCTCATAAGCTCAACTCTCAGAAGTGTGTATGCATGGGAGGCAGATGTCTGCTACCCACTCGAGTATCGGAGTTGGAACCTAGCTACACTCTGATTGAAGGCCGTTGGAAATCACTGTATTCAATTCAGATACACATGAGTTCAGGCCCAATGCTTACACATACTTTTCTACAACATATCACAGCCACTAACATGAGAATGTTAGCAGCACTGTCTACAGTCAGGCACGATGCGGGAGGGTTCGGCCCTGAACTCAGCTCTCACAGGGAAGCATGGCTAGAAGCCAGCTCTCAACTAGCCTCATTCTTATGGCAGGATGAAGGTAGCAGTATTCTGAGTCAGGAGGTTGCAAGATTACCTCTCTACTGCACCTGGAGACACCGTCCAGGTCTGCATTGTTAACTTGCGTCTCAGAAGCCCCGGACAAACTTCTCAGGTGTAGACGTGCGAAACACACTCTGCAGACAGTGTGGAACTGTGAGCGACTGAGGTTTAGCTAAACTCTCAGAAGTAAGATGCTTTTGGACAAGGCGTTCAGCTACCTTCTCACATATGGAACTTAGTATGTAGCACCAGTCTACCACAGGAATTACTCGGAAATCGCTGAATTGAGCTTGGAGGCACTAGTCTTGTGGGCCGGGAGATTCCAATTTCCTCTACCAACGCTCCCATCAAGCAGCGAACCTAGGCCTTTTCAAAGCGAAGGGGGTACCGAGCTACACTATGATTGAAGAAGGTCATTAGAAATCGCTGTATTCAACTCACATACACGTGAGTTCAGGCCCAACGATTCCACATGCTTTTCTCCAACCTTTCACAGCCACTAACCTGAGAATGTTAGCAGCTCTGTCTACAGTCAGGCAGGATTCGTGAGGGTTCTGCCCTGAACTCAGCTCTCACAGGGAAGCCTGCCTAGAAGCCAGCTCTCAACTAGCTGCATTCTTATGGCAGGATGAAGGTAGCAGTATTGTGAGTCAGGAGGTTGCAAGATTACCTCTCTACTGCACCTGGAGATACCGTCCAGGTCTGCATTGTTAACTTGCTTCTCAGAAGCCTCTGGCAAACGTCTCGCGTGAAGACGTGCGAAACACACTCTGCAGGCAGTGTGGAACTGTGAGGGACTGAGGTTTAGCTCAACTCTCAGAAGTAAGTTGCTTTTGGACAAGGCGTTCAGCTATCTTCTCACATACGGAACTTTTTATGTAGCACCAGTGTACCACGGGAATTATGGGAAATCGCTGAATTGAGCTTGGAGGCACTAGACTTGTGTGCCGGGAGATTCCAATTTCCTCTCCCAACGCTCCCATCAAGAAGCGAACCTAGGCCTTTTCGAAGCATAGGGGGTACCTAGCTACACTCTGATTGAAGAAGGTCATTAGAAATCGCTGTAATCCACTCACATACACGTGATTTCAGGCCCAACGATTCCACATGCTTTTCTCCAACCTTTCACAGCCACTAACTAGAGAATGTTAGCAGGTCTGTCTACAGTCAGGCAGGATGCGGGAGGGTTCTGCCCTGAACTCAGCTCTCACAGAGAAGCATGCCTTGAAGCCAGCTGTCAACTAGCTGCATTCCTATGGCAGTGAGAAGGTAGCAGTATTCTGAGTCAGGAGGTTCCAAGATTACCAGTCTACTGCACCTGGGGATACCCTCCAGGTCTGCATTGTTACCCTGCGTCTCAGAAGCCTCTGGAAAACGTCTCTGGTGAAGACCTGCGAAAATCACTCTGCAGGCAGTGTGGAACTGTGAGGGACTGAGGCTGAGCTCAACTCTCAGAAGTAAGATGCTTCTGGACAAGGCGTTCAACTACCTTCTCACGTATGGAACTTAGTATGTAGCACCAGTCCACCACAGGAATTACTAGGAAATCGCTGGATTGAGCTTGGATGCACTAGTCTTTTGTGCCGGGAGATTCCAATTACCTCTTCCAACACTTCCGTCAAGCAGCGTGCCTAGGCCTTTTAGAATCGAAGTGTACCAGCAGGCTGGATGTGGTGGTACAGGCCATAAGCTCAACTCTCAGAAGTGTGTTTGCATGGGAGGCAGATGTCTGCTACCCACTCGGACATGGGATTTGGAACCTAGCTACACTCTGATTGAGGCCGTTGGAAATCGCTGTATTCAACTCAGATACACGTGATTTCAGGCCCAATGCTTACACATGCTTTTCCCGCAACCTCTCCCAGCCACTAACATAAGGATGTTAGCAGCTAAGTCTATAGTCAGGCAGGATGCGGTCGGGTTTTGCCCTGTCCTCAGGTCTCACAGGGAAGCTTGCCTACAAGCCAGCTCTCAACTAGCTGCATTATTATGGCGTTGTGAAGGTAGCAGTATTCGGAGTCACGAGGTTCCAAGATTACCACTCTACTGCACCTGGAGATACCGTCCAGGTCTGCATTGTTAACTTGCGTCTCAGAAGCCTCTGGCCAACGTCTCTAGTGAAGACATGCGAAACTCACTCTGCAGGCGTGTGGAACTGTGAGGTACTGATGGTGAGCTCAACTCTCAGAAGTAAGATGCTTTGGACAAGGCGTTCAGCTGCCTTCTCACATATGGAACTTAGTATGTAGCACCAGTCTACCAGAGGAATTACTGGGAAATCGCTGAATTGAGCTTGGAGACAGTAGTCTTGTGTGCCGGGAGTTTCCAATTCGCTCTCCCAACATTCCGTCAAGCAGCGAGCCTAGGCCTTTTAGAAGCGAAATGTACCAACAGGCTGGATGTGGAGGTACAGCCCATAAGCTCAACTCTCAGAAGTGTCTATGCATGGGATGCAGATGTCTGCTACCCACTCGGTATCGGAGTTGGAACCTAGCTACACTCTGATTGAAGGCCGTAAGAAATCGCTGTATTCAACTCAAGATACACGTGAGTTCAGGCCCAATGCTTACACAGGCTTTTCTACAACATATCACAGCCACTAACATTAGGATGTTAACAGCTACTCCTACAGTCAGGCAGGATGCGGGGGGGTTCTGCCCTGTCCTCAGTTCTCAAAGGGAAGCATGTCTTGAAGCCAGCTGTCAACTAGCTGCATTCCTATGGCAGTGAGAAGGTAGCATTACTCTGAGTCAGGAGGTTCCAAGATTACCACTCTACTGCACCTGGGATACCCTCCAGGTCTGCATTGTTACCCTGCGTCTCAGAAGCCTCTGGCAAACGTCTCTGCTGAAGACCTGCGAAACTAACTCTGCAGGCAGTGTGGAACTGTGAGAGACTGAGGCTGACTGAGCTCAACTCTCAGAAGTAAGATGGTTTTGGACAAGGCGTTCAGCTACCCTCTGACGTATGGACCATAGTATGTAGCACCAGTCTACCACAGGAATTACTAGGAAATCCCTGGACTGAGCTTGGAGGCACTAGTCTTGTGTGCCGGGTGATTCCAATTACCTCTCCCAGCACTTCCGTCAAACAGCGAGCCTAGGCCTTTTAGAAGCCAAGGGTACCAGCAGGCTGGATGTGGAGGTACAGGCCATAAGCTCAACTCTCAGAAGTGTGTATGCATGGGAGGCAGATGTCTGCTACCCACTCGGACATGAGATATGGAACCTGGCTACACTCTGATTGATGAGAGCCGTTGGAAATCGCTGTATTCAACTCAGATACACGGGAGTTCAGGCCCAGTGCTCACACATGCTTTTCCCGCAACCTCTCCCAGCCACTAACATAAGGATGTTAGCAGCTACTCCTACAGTCAGGCAGGATGCGGGAGGGTTCTGCCCTGTCCTCAGCTCTCACAGGGAAGCATGTCTTGAAGCCAGCTGTCAACTAGCTGCATTCCTATGGCAGTGAGAAGGTAGCAGTACTCTGAGTCAGGAGGTTCCAAGATTACCACTCTACTGCACCTGGAGATACCCTCCAGGTCTGCATTGTTAACTTGTACTCAGAAGCCTCTGGCAATGGTCTCTGGTGAAGACGTGTGAAACTCACTCTGCAGGCAGTGTGGAACTGTGAGGGACTGAGGGTGAGCTCAACTCTCAGAAGTAAGATGCTTTGGACAAGGCGTTCAGCTACCTTCTCACATATGGAACTTAGTATGTAGCACCTGTGTACCACAAGAATTACTGGGAATTCGTGAATTGAGCTTGGAGGCACTCGTCTTGTGTGCCGGGAGATTCCAATTACCTCTCCCAGCACTTCCGTCAAACAGCGAGCCTAGGCCATTTAGAAGCCAAGGGTACCAGCAGGCTGGATGTGGAGGTACAGGCCATAAGCTCAACTCTCAGAAGCGTGTATGCATGGGAGGCACATGTCTGCTACCCGCTCGTACATGGGATTTGGAACCTAGCTACACTCTGGTTGAGGAAAGCCGTTGGAAATCGCTGTATTCAACTCAGATACACGGGAGTTCAGGCCCAGTGCTCACACATGCTTTTCCCGCAAACTCTCCCAGCCACTAACATAAGGATGTTAGCAGCTACTCCTACAGTCAGGCAGGATGCGGGAGGGTTCTGCCCTGTCCTCAGCTCTCACAGGGAAGCATGTCTTGAAGCCAGCTGTCCACTAGCTGCATTCCTATGGCAGTGAGAAGGTAGCAGTATTCTGAGTCAGGAGGTTCCAAGATTACCAGTCTACTGCACCTGGGGATACGCTCCAGGTCTGCATTGTTACCCTGCGTCTCAGAAGCTTCTGGGAAACGTCTCTGGTGAAGACCTGCTAAACTGAGTCTGCAGGCAGTGTGGAACTGTGAGGGACTGAGGCTGAGCTCAACTCTCAGAAGTAAGATGCTTTTGGACAAGGCGTTCAGCTACCCTCTCACGTATGGACCTTAGTATGTAGCACCAGTCTACCACAGGAATTACTAGGAAATCGCTGGACTGAGCTTGGAGGCACTAGTCTTGTGTGCCGGGTGATTCCAATTACCTCTCCCAGCATTTCCGTCAAACAGCGAGCCTAGGCCTTTTAGAAGCCAAGGGTACCAGCAGGCTGGATGTGGAGGTACAGGCCATAAGCTCAACTCTCAGAAGTGTGTATGCATGGGAGGCAGATGTCTGCTACACACTCGGACATGAGATATGGAACCTGGCTACACTCTGATTGATGGAAGCCGTTGGAAATCGCTGTATTCAACTCAGATACATGGGAGTTCTGGCCCAGTGCTCACACATGCTTTTCCCGCAACCTTTCCCAGCCACTAACATAAGGATGTTAGCAGCTACTCCTACAGTCAGGCAGGATGCGGGAGGGTTCTGCCCTGTCCTCAGCTCTCACAGGGAAGCATGGCTAGAAGCCAGCTCTCAACTAGCCTCATTCTTATGGCAGGATGAAGGTAGCAGTATTCTGAGTCAGGAGGTTGCAAGATTACCTCTCTACTGCACCTGGAGACACCGTCCAGGTCTGCATTGTTAACTTGCGTCTCAGAAGCCCCGGACAAACTTCTCAGGTGTAGACGTGCGAAACACACTCTGCAGACAGTGTGGAACTGTGAGCGACTGAGGTTTAGCTAAACTCTCAGAAGTAAGATGCTTTTGGACAAGGCGTTCAGCTACCTTCTCACATATGGAACTTAGTATGTAGCACCAGTCTACCACAGGAATTACTCGGAAATCGCTGAATTGAGCTTGGAGGCACTAGTCTTGTGGGCCGGGAGATTCCAATTTCCTCTACCAACGCTCCCATCAAGCAGCGAACCTAGGCCTTTTCAAAGCGAAGGGGGTACCGAGCTACACTATGATTGAAGAAGGTCATTAGAAATCGCTGTATTCAACTCACATACACGTGAGTTCAGGCCCAACGATTCCACATGCTTTTCTCCAACCTTTCACAGCCACTAACCTGAGAATGTTAGCAGCTCTGTCTACAGTCAGGCAGGATTCGTGAGGGTTCTGCCCTGAACTCAGCTCTCACAGGGAAGCCTGCCTAGAAGCCAGCTCTCAACTAGCTGCATTCTTATGGCAGGATGAAGGTAGCAGTATTGTGAGTCAGGAGGTTGCAAGATTACCTCTCTACTGCACCTGGAGATACCGTCCAGGTCTGCATTGTTAACTTGCTTCTCAGAAGCCTCTGGCAAACGTCTCGCGTGAAGACGTGCGAAACACACTCTGCAGGCAGTGTGGAACTGTGAGGGACTGAGGTTTAGCTCAACTCTCAGAAGTAAGTTTCTTTTGGACAAGGCGTTCAGCTATCTTCTCACATACGGAACTTTTTATGTAGCACCAGTGTACCACGGGAATTATGGGAAATCGCTGAATTGAGCTTGGAGGCACTAGACTTGTGTGCCGGGAGATTCCAATTTCCTCTCCCAACGCTCCCATCAAGAAGCGAACCTAGGCCTTTTCGAAGCATAGGGGGTACCTAGCTACACTCTGATTGAAGAAGGTCATTAGAAATCGCTGTAATCCACTCACATACACGTGATTTCAGGCCCAACGATTCCACATGCTTTTCTCCAACCTTTCACAGCCACTAACTAGAGAATGTTAGCAGGTCTGTCTACAGTCAGGCAGGATGCGGGAGGGTTCTGCCCTGTCCTCAGCTCTCACAGAGAAGCATGCCTTGAAGCCAGCTGTCAACTAGCTGCATTCCTATGGCAGTGAGAAGGTAGCAGTATTCTGAGTCAGGAGGTTCCAAGATTACCAGTCTACTGCACCTGGGGATACCCTCCAGGTCTGCATTGTTACCCTGCGTCTCAGAAGCCTCTGGAAAACGTCTCTGGTGAAGACCTGCGAAAATCACTCTGCAGGCAGTGTGGAACTGTGAGGGACTGAGGCTGAGCTCAACTCTCAGAAGTAAGATGCTTCTGGACAAGGCGTTCAACTACCTTCTCACGTATGGAACTTAGTATGTAGCACCAGTCCACCACAGGAATTACTAGGAAATCGCTGGATTGAGCTTGGATGCACTAGTCTTTTGTGCCGGGAGATTCCAATTACCTCTTCCAACACTTCCGTCAAGCAGCGTGCCTAGGCCTTTTAGAATCGAAGTGTACCAGCAGGCTGGATGTGGTGGTACAGGCCATAAGCTCAACTCTCAGAAGTGTGTTTGCATGGGAGGCAGATGTCTGCTACCCACTCGGACATGGGATTTGGAACCTAGCTACACTCTGAATGAGGCCGTTGGAAATCGCTGTATTCAACTCAGATACACGTGATTTCAGGCCCAATGCTTACACATGCTTTTCCCGCAACCTCTCCCAGCCACTAACATAAGGATGTTAGCAGCTAAGTCTATAGTCAGGCAGGATGCGGTCGGGTTTTGCCCTGTCCTCAGGTCTCACAGGGAAGCTTGCCTACAAGCCAGCTCTCAACTAGCTGCATTATTATGGCGTTGTGAAGGTAGCAGTATTCGGAGTCACGAGGTTCCAAGATTACCACTCTACTGCACCTGGAGATACCGTCCAGGTCTGCATTGTTAACTTGCGTCTCAGAAGCCTCTGGCCAACGTCTCTAGTGAAGACATGCGAAACTCACTCTGCAGGCGTGTGGAACTGTGAGGTACTGATGGTGAGCTCAACTCTCAGAAGTAAGATGCTTTGGACAAGGCGTTCAGCTGCCTTCTCACATATGGAACTTAGTATGTAGCACCAGTCTACCAGAGGAATTACTGGGAAATCGCTGAATTGAGCTTGGAGACAGTAGTCTTGTGTGCCGGGAGTTTCCAATTCGCTCTCCCAACATTCCGTCAAGCAGCGAGCCTAGGCCTTTTAGAAGCGAAATGTACCAACAGGCTGGATGTGGAGGTACAGCCCATAAGCTCAACTCTCAGAAGTGTCTATGCATGGGATGCAGATGTCTGCTACCCACTCGGTATCGGAGTTGGAACCTAGCTACACTCTGATTGAAGGCCGTAAGAAATCGCTGTATTCAACTCAAGATACACGTGAGTTCAGGCCCAATGCTTACACAGGCTTTTCTACAACATATCACAGCCACTAACATTAGGATGTTAACAGCTACTCCTACAGTCAGGCAGGATGCGGGGGGGTTCTGCCCTGTCCTCAGTTCTCAAAGGGAAGCATGTCTTGAAGCCAGCTGTCAACTAGCTGCATTCCTATGGCAGTGAGAAGGTAGCATTACTCTGAGTCAGGAGGTTCCAAGATTACCAGTCTACTGCACCTGGGGATACCCTCCAGGTCTGCATTGTTACCCTGCGTCTCAGAAGCCTCTGGCAAACGTCTCTGGTGAAGACCTGCGAAACTAACTCTGCAGGCAGTGTGGAACTGTGAGAGACTGAGGCTGACTGAGCTCAACTCTCAGAAGTAAGATGGTTTTGGACAAGGCGTTCAGCTACCCTCTGACGTATGGACCATAGTATGTAGCACCAGTCTACCACAGGAATTACTAGGAAATCCCTGGACTGAGCTTGGAGGCACTAGTCTTGTGTGCCGGGTGATTCCAATTACCTCTCCCAGCACTTCCGTCAAACAGCGAGCCTAGGCCTTTTAGAAGCCAAGGGTACCAGCAGGCTGGATGTGGAGGTACAGGCCATAAGCTCAACTCTCAGAAGTGTGTATGCATGGGAGGCAGATGTCTGCTACCCACTCGGACATGAGATATGGAACCTGGCTACACTCTGATTGATGAGAGCCGTTGGAAATCGCTGTATTCAACTCAGATACACGGGAGTTCAGGCCCAGTGCTCACACATGCTTTTCCCGCAACCTCTCCCAGCCACTAACATAAGGATGTTAGCAGCTACTCCTACAGTCAGGCAGGATGCGGGAGGGTTCTGCCCTGTCCTCAGCTCTCACAGGGAAGCATGTCTTGAAGCCAGCTGTCAACTAGCTGCATTCCTATGGCAGTGAGAAGGTAGCAGTACTCTGAGTCAGGAGGTTCCAAGATTACCACTCTACTGCACCTGGAGATACCCTCCAGGTCTGCATTGTTAACTTGTACTCAGAAGCCTCTGGCAATGGTCTCTGGTGAAGACGTGTGAAACTCACTCTGCAGGCAGTGTGGAACTGTGAGGGACTGAGGGTGAGCTCAACTCTCAGAAGTAAGATGCTTTGGACAAGGCGTTCAGCTACCTTCTCACATATGGAACTTAGTATGTAGCACCTGTGTACCACAAGAATTACTGGGAATTCGTGAATTGAGCTTGGAGGCACTCGTCTTGTGTGCCGGGAGATTCCAATTACCTCTCCCAGCACTTCCGTCAAACAGCGAGCCTAGGCCATTTAGAAGCCAAGGGTACCAGCAGGCTGGATGTGGAGGTACAGGCCATAAGCTCAACTCTCAGAAGCGTGTATGCATGGGAGGCACATGTCTGCTACCCGCTCGTACATGGGATTTGGAACCTAGCTACACTCTGGTTGAGGAAAGCCGTTGGAAATCGCTGTATTCAACTCAGATACACGGGAGTTCAGGCCCAGTGCTCACACATGCTTTTCCCGCAAACTCTCCCAGCCACTAACATAAGGATGTTAGCAGCTACTCCTACAGTCAGGCAGGATGCGGGAGGGTTCTGCCCTGTCCTCAGCTCTCACAGGGAAGCATGTCTTGAAGCCAGCTGTCCACTAGCTGCATTCCTATGGCAGTGAGAAGGTAGCAGTATTCTGAGTCAGGAGGTTCCAAGATTACCAGTCTACTGCACCTGGGGATACGCTCCAGGTCTGCATTGTTACCCTGCGTCTCAGAAGCTTCTGGGAAACGTCTCTGGTGAAGACCTGCTAAACTGAGTCTGCAGGCAGTGTGGAACTGTGAGGGACTGAGGCTGAGCTCAACTCTCAGAAGTAAGATGCTTTTGGACAAGGCGTTCAGCTACCCTCTCACGTATGGACCTTAGTATGTAGCACCAGTCTACCACAGGAATTACTAGGAAATCGCTGGACTGAGCTTGGAGGCACTAGTCTTGTGTGCCGGGTGATTCCAATTACCTCTCCCAGCACTTCCGTCAAACAGCGAGCCTAGGCCTTTTAGAAGCCAAGGGTACCAGCAGGCTGGATGTGGAGGTACAGGCCATAAGCTCAACTCTCAGAAGTGTGTATGCATGGGAGGCAGATGTCTGCTACCCACTCGGACATGAGATATGGAACCTGGCTACACTCTGATTGATGAGAGCCGTTGGAAATCGCTGTATTCAACTCAGATACACGGGAGTTCCGGCCCAGTGCTCACACATGCTTTTCCCGCAACCTCTCCCAGCCACTAACATAAGGATGTTAGCAGCTACTCCTACAGTCAGGCAGGATGCGGGAGGGTTCTGCCCTGTCCTCAGCTCTCACAGGGAAGCATGTCTTGAAGCCAGCTGTCAACTAGCTGCATTCCTATGGCAGTGAGAAGGTAGCAGTACTCTGAGTCAGGAGGTTCCAAGATTACCACTCTACTGCACCTGGAGATACCCTCCAGGTCTGCATTGTTAACTTGTACTCAGAAGCCTCTGGCAATGGTCTCTGGTGAAGACGTGTGAAACTCACTCTGCAGGCAGTGTGGAACTGTGAGGGACTGAGGGTGAGCTCAACTCTCAGAAGTAAGATGCTTTGGACAAGGCGTTCAGCTACCTTCTCACATATGGAACTTAGTATGTAGCACCTGTCTACCACAAGAATTACTGGGAAATCGTGAATTGAGCTTGGAGGCACTCGTCTTGTGTGCCGGGAGATTCCAATTACCTCTCCCAGCACTTCCGTCAAACAGCGAGCCTAGGCCATTTAGAAGCCAAGGGTACCAGCAGGCTGGATGTGGAGGTACAGGCCATAAGCTCAACTCTCAGAAGTGTGTATGCATGGGAGGCAGATGTCTGCTACCCGCTCGTACATGGGATTTGGAACCTAGCTACACTCTGGTTGAGGAAAGCCGTTGGAAATCGCTGTATTCAACTCAGATACACGGGAGTTCAGGCCCAGTGCTCACACATGCTTTTCCCGCAACCTCTCCCAGCCACTAACATTAGGATGTTAGCAGCTACTCCTACAGTCAGGCAGGATGCGGGAGGGTTCTGCCCTGTCCTCAGCTCTCACAGGGAAGCATGTCTTGAAGCCAGCTGTCAACTAGCTGCATTCCTATGGCAGTGAGAAGGTAGCAGTATTCTGAGTCAGGAGGTTCCAAGATTACCAGTCTACTGCACCTGGGGATACCTCCAGGTCTGCATTGTTACCCTGCGTCTCAGAAGCCTCTGGCAAACGTCTCTGGTGAAGACCTGCGAAACTCAGTCTGCAGGCAGTGTGGAACTGTGAGGGACTGAGGCTGAGCTCAACTCTCAGAAGTAAGATGCTTTTGGACAAGGCGTTCAGCTACCCTCTCACGTATGGACCTTAGTATGTAGCACCAGTCTACCACAGGAATTACTAGGAAATCGCTGGACTGAGCTTGGAGGCACTAGTCTTGTGTGCCGGGTGATTCCAATTACCTCTCCCAGCACTTCCGTCAAACAGCGAGCCTAGGCCTTTTAGAAGCCAAGGGTACCAGCAGGCTGGATGTGGAGGTACAGGCCATAAGCTCAACTCTCAGAAGTGTGTATGCATGGGAGGCAGATGTCTGCTACCCACTCGGACATGGGATTTGGAACCTAGCTACACTCTGATTGAGGAAAGCCGTTGGAAATCGCTGTATTCAACTCAGATACACGGGAGTTCAGGCCCAGTGCTCACACATGCTTTTCCCGCAACCTCTCCCAGCCACTAACATAAGGATGTTAGCAGCTACTCCTACAGTCAGGCAGGATGCGGGAGGGTTCTGCCCTGTCCTCAGCTCTCACAGGGAAGCATGTCTTGAAGCCAGCTGTCAACTAGCTGCATTCCTATGGCAGTGAGAAGGTAGCAGTACTCTGAGTCAGGAGGTTCCAAGATTACCACTCTACTGCACCTGGAGATACCCTCCAGGTCTGCATTGTTAACTTGTACTCAGAAGCCTCTGGCAATCGTCTCTGGTGAAGACGTGTGAAACTCACTCTGCAGGCAGTGTGGAACTGTGAGGGACTGAGGGTGAGCTCAACTCTCAGAAGTAAGATGCTTTTGGACAAGGCGTTCAGCTACCTTCTCACATATGGAACTTAGTATGTAGCACCTGTCTACCACAAGAATTACTGGGAAATCGTGAATTGAGCTTGGAGGCACTCGTCTTGTGTGCCGGGAGATTCCAATTACCTCTCCCAGCACTTCCGTCAAACAGCGAGCCTAGGCCTTTAGAAGCCAAGGGTACCAGCAGGCTGGATGTGGAGGTACAGGCCATAAGCTCAACTCTCAGAAGTGTGTATGCATGGGAGGCAGATGTCTGCTACCCGCTCGTACATGGGATTTGGAACCTAGCTACACTCTGGTTGAGGAAAGCCGTTGGAAATCGCTGTATTCAACTCAGATACACGGGAGTTCAGGCCCAGTGCTCACACATGCTTTTCCCGCAACCTCTCCCAGCCACTAACATTAGGATGTTAGCAGCTACTCCTACAGTCAGGCAGGATGCGGGAGGGTTCTGCCCTGTCCTCAGCTCTCACAGGGAAGCATGTCTTGAAGCCAGCTGTCAACTAGCTGCATTCCTATGGCAGTGAGAAGGTAGCAGTATTCTGAGTCAGGAGGTTCCAAGATTACCAGTCTACTGCACCTGGGGATACCCTCCAGGTCTGCATTGTTACCCTGCGTCTCAGAAGCCTCTGGCAAACGTCTCTGGTGAAGACCTGCGAAACTCACTCTGCAGGCAGTGTGGAACTGTGAGGGACTGAGGGTGAGCTCAACTCTCAGAAGTAAGATGCTTTTGGACAAGGCGTTCAGCTACCATCTCACATATGGAACTTAGTATGTAGCACCTGTCTACCACAAGAATTACTGGGAAATCGTGAATTGAGCTTGGAGGCACTCGTCTTGTGTGCCGGGAGATTCCAATTACCTCTCCCAGCACTTCCGTCAAACAGCGAGCCTAGGCCTTTTAGAAGCCAAGGGTACCAGCAGGCTGGATGTGGAGGTACAGGCCATAAGCTCAACTCTCAGAAGTGTGTATGCATGGGAGGCAGATGTCTGCTACCCGCTCGTACATGGGATTTGGAACCTAGCTACACTCTGATTGAGGAAAGCCGTTGGAAATCGCTGTATTCAACTCAGATACACGGGAGTTCAGGCCCAGTGCTCACACATGCTTTTCCCGCAACCTCTCCCAGCCACTAACATAAGGATGTTAGCAGCTACTCCTACAGTCAGGCAGGATGCGGGAGGGTTCTGCCCTGTCCTCAGCTCTCACAGGGAAGCATGTCTTGAAGCCAGCTGTCAACTAGCTGCATTCCTATGGCAGTGAGAAGGTAGCAGTACTCTGAGTCAGGAGGTTCCAAGATTACCACTCTACTGCACCTGGAGATACCCTCCAGGTCTGCATTGTTAACTTGTACTCAGAAGCCTCTGGCAATCGTCTCTGGTGAAGACGTGTGAAACTCACTCTGCAGGCAGTGTGGAACTGTGAGGGACTGAGGCTGAGCTCAACTCTCAGAAGTAAGATGCTTTTGGACAAGGCGTTCAGCTACCTTCTCACATATGGAACTTAGTATGTAGCACCTGTCTACCACAAGAATTACTGGGAAATCGTGAATTGAGCTTGGAGGCACTCGTCTTGTGTGCCGGGAGATTCCAATTACCTCTCCCAGCACTTCCGTCAAACAGCGAGCCTAGGCCTTTTAGAAGCCAAGGGTACCAGCAGGCTGGATGTGGAGGTACAGGCCATAAGCTCAACTCTCAGAAGTGTGTATGCATGGGAGGCAGATGTCTGCTACCCGCTCGTACATGGGATTTGGAACCTAGCTACACTCTGGTTGAGGAAAGCCGTTGGAAATCGCTGTATTCAACTCAGATACACGGGAGTTCAGGCCCAGTGCTCACACATGCTTTTCCCGCAACCTCTCCCAGCCACTAACATTAGGATGTTAGCAGCTACTCCTACAGTCAGGCAGCATGCGGGAGGGTTCTGCCCTGTCCTCAGCTCTCACAGGGAAGCATGTCTTGAAGCCAGCTGTCAACTAGCTGCATTCCTATGGCAGTGAGAAGGTAGCAGTATTCTGAGTCAGGAGGTTCCAAGATTACCAGTCTACTGCACCTGGGGATACCCTCCAGGTCTGCATTGTTACCCTGCGTCTCAGAAGCCTCTGGCAAACGTCTCTGCTGAAGACCTGCGAAACTCACTCTGCAGGCAGTGTGGAACTGTGAGGGACTGAGGCTGAGCTCAACTCTCAGAAGTAAGATGCTTTTGGACAAGGCGTTCAGCTACCCTCTCACGTATGGAACTTAGTATGTAGCACCAGTCTACCACAGGAATTACTAGGAAATCGCTGAACTGAGCTTGGAGGCACTAGTCTTGTGTGCCGGGTGATTCCAATTACCTCTCCCAGCACTTCCGTCAAACAGCGAGCCTAGGCCTTTTAGAAGCCAAGGGTACCAGCAGGCTGGATGTGGAGGTACAGGCCATAAGCTCAACTCTCAGAAGTGTGTATGCATGGGAGGCAGATGTCTGCTACCCACTCGGACATGGGAGTTGGAACCTAGCTACACTCTGATTGATGAAGCCGTTGGAAATCGCTGTATTCAACTCAGATACACGGGAGTTCAGGCCCAGTGCTCACACATGCTTTTCCCGCAACCTCTCCCAGCCACTAACATAAGGATGTTAGCAGCTACTCCTACAGTCAGGCAGGATGCGGGAGGGTTCTGCCCTGTCCTCAGCTCTCACAGGGAAGCATGTCTTGAAGCCAGCTGTCAACTAGCTGCATTCCTATGGCAGTGAGAAGGTAGCAGTACTCTGAGTCAGGAGGTTCCAAGATTACCACTCTACTGCACCTGGAGATACCCTCCAGGTCTGCATTGTTAACTTGTACTCAGAAGCCTCTGGCAATCGTCTCTGGTGAAGACGTGTGAAACTCACTCTGCAGGCAGTGTGGAACTGTGAGGGACTGAGGCTGAGCTCAACTCTCAGAAGTAAGATGCTTTTGGACAAGGCGTTCAGCTACCTTCTCACGTATGGAACTTAGTATGAAGCACCATTCTACCACAGGAATCACTAGGAAATCGCTGGAATTGAGCTTGGAGGCCACTAGTCTTGTGTGCCGGGAGATTCCAATTACCTCTCCCAACACTTCCGTCAAACAGCGAGCCTAGGACTTTTAGAAGCAAAGGGTACCAGCAGGCTGGATGTGGAGGTACAGGCCATAAGCTCAACTCTCAGAAATGTGTTATGCATGGGAGGCAGATGTCTGCTACCCACTCGGGTATCGGAGTTGGAACCTAGCTACAACTCGTATTGAAGGCCGTTGAATATCGCTGTATTCAACTCAGATACACGTGAGTTCTGGCCCAGTGCTTCACACATGCTTTTCCCTCAACCTTTCACAGCCACTAACATAAGGATGTTAGCAGCTACTTCCTACAGTCAGGCAGGATGCGGGAGGGTTCTGCCCTGTACTCAGCTCTCACAGGGAAGCATGGCTAGAAGCCAGCTCTCAACTAGCCTCATTCTTATGGCAGGATGAAGGTAGCAGTATTCTGAGTCAGGAGGTTGCAAGATTACCTCTCTACTGCACCTGGAGACACCGTCCAGGTCTGCATTGTTAACTTGCGTCTCAGAAGCCCGGACAAACTTCTCAGGTGTAGACGTGCGAAACACACTCTGCAGACAGTGTGGAACTGTGAGCGACTGAGGTTTAGCTAAACTCTCAGAAGTAAGATGCTTTTGGACAAGGCGTTCAGCTACCTTCTCACCATATGGAACTTAGTATGTAGCACCAGTCTACCACAGGAATTACTCGGAAATCGCTGAATTGAGCTTGGAGGCACTAGTCTTGTGGGCCGGGAGATTCCAATTTCCTCTACCAACGCTCCCATCAAGCAGCGAACCTAGGCCTTTTCAAAGCGAAGGGGGTACCGAGCTACACTATGATTGAAGAAGGTCATTAGAAATCGCTGTATTCAACTCACATACACGTGAGTTCAGGCCCAACGATTCCACATGCTTTTCTCCAACCTTTCACAGCCACTAACCTGAGAATGTTAGCAGCTCTGTCCTACAGTCAGGCAGGATTCGTGAGGGTTCTGCCCTGAACTCAGCTCTCACAGGGAAGCCTGCCTAGAAGCAGCTCTCAACTAGCTGCATTCTTATGGCAGGATGAAGGTAGCAGTATTGTGAGTCAGGAGGTTTGCAAGATTACCTCTCTACTGCACCTGGAGATACCGTCCAGGTCTGCATTGTTAACTTGCTTCTCAGAAGCCTCTGGCAAACGTCTCGCGTGAAGACGTGCGAAACACACTCTGCAGGCAGTGTGGAACTGTGAGGGACTGAGGTTTAGCTCAACTCTCAGAAGTAAGTTGCTTTTGGACAAGGGCGTTCAGCTATCTTCTCACATACGGAACTTTTTATGTAGCACCAGTGTACCACGGGAATTATGGGAAATCGCTGAATTGAGCTTGGAGGCACTAGACTTGTGTGCCGGGAGATTCCAATTTCCTCTCCCAACGCTCCCATCAAGAAGCGAACCTAGGCCTTTTCGAAGCATAGGGGGTACCTAGCTACACTCTGATTGAAGAAGGTCATTAGAAATCGCTGTAATCCACTCACATACACGTGATTTCAGGCCCAACGATTCCACATGCTTTTCTCCAACCTTTCACAGCCACTAACTAGAGAATGTTAGCAGGTCTGTCTACAGTCAGGCAGGATGCGGGAGGGTTCTGCCCTGTACTCAGCTCTCACAGAGAAGCATGCCTTGAAGCCAGCTGTCAACTAGCTGCATTCCTATGGCAGTGAGAAGGTAGCAGTATTCTGAGTCAGGAGGTTCCAAGATTACCAGTCTACTGCACCTGGGGATACCCTCCAGGTCTGCATTGTTACCCTGCGTCTCAGAAGCCTCTGGAAAACGTCTCTGGTGAAGACCTGCGAAAATCACTCTGCAGGCAGTGTGGAACTGTGAGGGACTGAGGCTGAGCTCAACTCTCAGAAGTAAGATGCTTCTGGACAAGGCGTTCAACTACCTTCTCACGTATGGAACTTAGTATGTAGCACCAGTCCACCACAGGAATTACTAGGAAATCGCTGGATTGAGCTTGGATGCACTAGTCTTTGTGCCGGGAGATTCCAATTACCTCTTCCAACACTTCCGTCAAGCAGCGTGCCTAGGCCTTTTAGAATCGAAGTGTACCAGCAGGCTGGATGTGGTGGTACAGGCCATAAGCTCAACTCTCAGAAGTGTGTTTGCATGGGAGGCAGATGTCTGCTACCCACTCGGACATGGGATTTGGAACCTAGCTACACTCTGAATTGAGGCCGTTGGAAATCGCTGTATTCAACTCAGATACACGTGATTTCAGGCCCAATGCTTACACATGCTTTTCCCGCAACCTCTCCCAGCCACTAACATAAGGATGTTAGCAGCTAAGTCTATAGTCAGGCAGGATGCGGTCGGGTTTTGCCCTGTCCTCAGGTCTCACAGGGAAGCTTGCCTACAAGCCAGCTCTCAACTAGCTGCATTATTATGGCGTTGTGAAGGTAGCAGTATTCGGAGTCACGAGGTTCCAAGATTACCACTCTACTGCACCTGGAGATACCGTCCAGGTCTGCATTGTTAACTTGCGTCTCAGAAGCCTCTGGCCAACGTCTCTAGTGAAGACATGCGAAACTCACTCTGCAGGCGTGTGGAACTGTGAGGTACTGATGGTGAGCTCAACTCTCAGAAGTAAGATGCTTTGGACAAGGCGTTCAGCTGCCTTCTCACATATGGAACTTAGTATGTAGCACCAGT
This sequence comes from Canis lupus dingo, assembly GCF_003254725.2. Taxonomy (NCBI): domain Eukaryota; kingdom Metazoa; phylum Chordata; class Mammalia; order Carnivora; family Canidae; genus Canis; species Canis lupus. Next base: position 19,029 of record NW_026019406.1, on the reverse strand, counting down.
CTACCAGAGGAATTACTGGGAAAATCGCTGAATTGAGCTTGGAGACAGTAGTCTTGTGTGCCGGGAGTTTCCAATTCGCTCTCCCAACATTCCGTCAAGCAGCGAGCCTAGGCCTTTTAGAAGCGAAATGTACCAACAGGCTGGATGTGGAGGTACAGCCCATAAGCTCAACTCTCAGAAGTGTCTATGCATGGGATGCAGATGTCTGCTACCCACTCGGTATCGGAGTTGGAACCTAGCTACACTCTGATTGAAGGCCGTAAGAAATCGCTGTATTCAACTCAAGATACACGTGAGTTCAGGCCCAATGCTTACACAGGCTTTTCTACAACATATCACAGCCACTAACATTAGGATGTTAACAGCTACTCCTACAGTCAGGCAGGATGCGGGGGGTTCTGCCTGTCCTCAGTTCTCAAAGGGAAGCATGTCTTGAAGCCAGCTGTCAACTAGCTGCATTCCTATGGCAGTGAGAAGGTAGCATTACTCTGAGTCAGGAGGTTCCAAGATTACCACTCTACTGCACCTGAGATACCCTCCAGGTCTGCATTGTTACCCTGCGTCTCAGAAGCCTCTGGCAAACGTCTCTGAGTGAAGACCTGCGAAACTAACTCTGCAGGCAGTGTGGAACTGTGAGAGACTGAGGCTGACTGAGCTCAACTCTCAGAAGTAAGATGGTTTTGGGACAAGGCGTTCAGCTACCCTCTGACGTATGGACCATAGTATGTAGCACCAGTCTACCACAGGAATTACTAGGAAATCCCTGGACTGAGCTTGGAGGCACTAGTCTTGTGTGCCGGGTGATTCCAATTACCTCTCCCAGCACTTCCGTCAAACAGCGAGCCTAGGCCTTTTAGAAGCCAAGGGTACCAGCAGGCTGGATGTGGAGGTACAGGCCATAAGCTTCAACTCTCAGAAGTGTGTATGCATGGGAGGCAGATGTCTGCTACCCACTCGGACATGAGATATGGAACCTGCTACACTCTGATTGATGAGAGCCGTTGGAAATCGCTGTATTCACTCAGATACACGGGAGTTCAGGCCCAGTGCTCACACATGCTTTTCCCGCAACCTCTCCGAGCCACTAACATAAGGATGTTAGCAGCTACTCCTACAGTCAGGCAGGATGCGGGAGGGTTCTGCCCTGTCCTCAGCTCTCACAGGGAAGCATGTCTTGAAGCCAGCTGTCAACTAGCTGCATTCCTATGGCAGTGAGAAGTAGCAGTACTCTGAGTCAGGAGGTTCCAAGATTACCACTCTACTGCACCTGGAGATACCCTCCAGGTCTGCATTGTTAACTTGTACTCAGAAGCCTCTGGCAATGGTCTCTGGTGAAGACGTGTGAAACTCACTCTGCAGGCAGTGTGGAACTGTGAGGGACTGAGGGCTGAGCTCAACTCTCAGAAGTAAGATGCTTTGGACAAGGCGTTCAGCTACCTTCTCACATATGGAACTTAGTATGTAGCACCTGTGCTACCACAGAATTACTGGGAATCGGAATTGAGCTTGGAGGCACTCGTCTGTGTGCCCGGGTGATTCCAATTACCTCTCCCAGCACTTCCGTCAAACAGCGAGGCCTAGGCCATTTAGAAGCCAAGGGTACCAGCAGCTAGATGTGGATGTACAGGCCATAAGCTCAACTCTCAGAAGTGTCTATGCATGGGAGGCACATGTCTGCTACCCGCTCGTACATGACTTTGGAAACTGCTACACTCTGGATTGAGGAAAGGCCGTTGGAAATCGCTATATTCAACTCAGATACACGGAGTTCAGGCACAGTGCTCACACATGCTTTTTCCCGCAACCTCTCCCAGCCACTAACATAAGGATGTTAGCAGCTACTCCTACAGTCAGGCAGGATGCGGGAGGGTTCTGCCCTGTCCTCAGCTCTCACAGGGAAGCATGTCTTGAAGCCAGCTGTCCACTAGCTGCATTCCTATGGCAGTGAGAAGGTAGCAGTACTCTGAGTCAGGAGGTTCCAAGATTACCACGTCTACTGCACCTGGAGATACCCTCCAGGTCTGCATTGTTACCTGCGTACTCAGAAGCTTCTGGGAAACGTCTCTGGTGAAGACGTGCTAAACTGACTCTGCAGGCAGTGTGGAACTGTGAGGGACTGAGGCTGAGCTCAACTCTCAGAAGTAAGATGCTTTGGACAAGGCGTTCAGCTACCCTCTCACGTATGGAACTTAGTATGTAGCACCAGTCTACCACAGGAATTACTAGGAAATCGCTGACTGAGCTTGGAGGCACTAGTCTTGTGTGCCGGGTAGATTCCAATTACCTCTCCAGCACTTCCGTCAAACAGCGAGCCTAGGCCTTTTAGAAGCCAAGGGTACCAGCAGGCTGGATGTGGAGGTACAGGCCATAAGCTCAACTCTCAGAAGTGTGTATGCATGGGAGGCAGATGTCTGCTACCCACTCGGACATGAGATATGGAACCTGGCTACACTCTGATTGATGAAAGCCGTTGGAAATCGCTGTATTCAACTCAGATACATGGGAGTTCTGGCCCAGTGCTCACACATGCTTTTCCCGCAACCTTTCCCAGCCACTAACATAAGGATGTTAGCAGCTACTCCTACAGTCAGGCAGGATGCGGGAGGGTTCTGCCCTGTCCTCAGCTCTCACAAGGGAAAGCCTGGCTAGAAGCACTTCTCAACTACCACCTCATTCTTTGCAGGAGAGTAGCAGTATTCTGAGTCAGAGGTTGCAAGTATTCCTCTCTACGGCCTGCTGTGGTGGACAGCCGTCCAGGTCTGCATTGTTACTTAGGGGCGCCGTCAGGTAAGCGCCCTTGGACAACTCTCAGGTTGTAGACGTGCGAAACACACTCGCTGCAGGACAGTTGGTGGAACTGAGCGACTGAGGTTTAGCTAAACTCTCAATATGAGATCTTTGGACAAGGCGTGTCAGCTACCTTCTCACATATTGGAACTTAGTATTATCACCAGTCACCACGAGAGATTACTCGGAAATCGCTGATGGACTTGGAGGCACTAGTCGTGGGCCGGAGATCCAATTTCCTCTACCAACGCTCCATCAAGCACGAACCTAGGCCTTTTCAAGCGAAGTAGGGTACCGGCTACCACTATGATGTGAAGAAGGTCCATTAGAAATCGGCTGTATTCACTCCATACACGTGAGTTTCAGGCCCAAAACGATTCACAGTCTTTTCTCAACCTTTCACACAGCCATACCTGAGAATGTTGGCAGCTCTGTCTACAGTCAGGCAGGATTCGTGAGGGTTCTGGCCCCCGGAACTCAGCGTCTCACAAGGGAAGCCTGCCTAGAAGCCAGCGTCTCAAACTAGCTTGCTTCTTATGGCAGGATGAAGGTAGCATATTGTGAGTCATGGAGGTGGCAAGAAATTACCCTCTCAACTGCACCGGGAGAGACGTCCAGGTCTGCCATTGTTAACTTTCGTCTAGAAGCCTCCTGCCAAACGTCTCGCGTGAAGACGTGGCGAACACACCTGCAGGCAGTGTGGAACTGTGGGGACGGAGGTTTAGATCTCAACGTCTCAGAAGTAAAGTTTCGCTTTTGGCAATGCGTCAGCTTTCTTCTCACAGACGGAACTTTTTATGTAGCACCATTACCAACGGGAATTATGGAAATCGCATGAGATTGAGCTTGGAGGCACTAGACTTGTGTGCCGGGAGATTCCAATTTCCTCATCCCAACTCCCATACAAGAGCGAACCTAGGCCTTTTCGAACATAGGGGGTCCTAGCTACACTCTGATTGAAGAAGGTCATTAGAAATCGCTGTAAATCCCACTCACAACACGTGATTTCAGCCAACATTCACATGCTTTTCTCCAGACTTTCCACAGCCACTAACTAGAGATTTAGCAGTCGCTGTCTACAGTCCAGGCAGGATGCGGGAGGGTTCTGCCCTGTCCCAGCTCTCAACAGAGAAAGCTAGCCTTGAAGCCACTGTCAACTAGCGGCATTCCTATGGCAGTGAGAAGGTAGCAAGTATTCTGATCAGAGTTTCCAAGATACCAGTCTAACTGAACCTGGGGATCCCCTCCAGGTCTGCATTGTTGACCTGCGTCTCAGAAGCCCTGGAAAACGTCTCTGGTGAACCTGCCTCGAAAATCACCGTCTGCAGGCCAGTGTGGAACGTGTGAGGGACTGAGGCTGAGCGCACTCTCAGAAGTAAGATGCTTCTGGACATGCGTTCCAACTACCTTCTCCGTATGGAACTAGTATGTGCAGCACCGAGTCCCACCACAAGGACTTACTATGAAAATCGCTTATTGAGCTTGGTGCATATTAGTCTTTTGTGCCGGAGATTCTCAATTACTCTTTTCCAACACTTCCGTTCAAGCACGTGCCTAGGCCTTTTAGAAGCGAATGTACCACAGGCTGTGTGGTGGTTACAAGGCCATAAGCTCAACTCTCAAGTGTGTTTCATGGAGAGCAGATGTCGTGCGACCCACTCGGACATGGGATTGGAACCTATCTACACTCTGAGATGATGCCGATTGGGAATCGGCTGTATTCAACTCAGAGACACGTGATTTCAGGCCCAATCTACACATGCTTTTCCCGCACACGTCTCCCAGCCACTAAATCAAGGATGTTGAGCAGCTAAGTCTATATCAGGCAGGATGCGTCGGGTTTTGCCCTGTCCTCAGGTCTCACAGGGAAACTTGCTACAAAGCCCCCCCCCCCCCCCCACTCTCAACAGCCTGCATTATATGCGTTGTGAAGGTAGCAGTATTCGGAGTCAAACGAGGTTCCAAGATTACCATCTACTGCACCGGAGATCCGTCCAGGTCTGCATTGTTAACTTGCGTCTCAGAAGCCCTCTGGCCAACGTCTCTATGAAGACATGCGAAACTCAACTCGGCAGGCGTGTGTGGAACTGTGATGTAGATGATGGTGAGCTCACCTCTCAGAAGTAAGATGCGTTGCAAAGGCGTTCAGTATCGCTTCTCACATAATGGAACTTAAGTATGGGACTAGCACCAGTCTACCAGAGGAATTACTTGGGAAAATCGCTGAATTGAGCGTGAGACAGTAGTCTTGTGTGCCCGGAGTTTCCAATTCGCTCCCTCCCCAAACTTCCGGCAGCACGAGCTAGGCCTGTTTAGAAGCGCAAATGTACCAACAGGCTGGATTTGTGAGGACATCCCATAACCAACTCTCAGAAGTGTCTATGCATGGAGGCAGATGTCCTGCGACCCCACTCGGTTCGGAGTTGGAACCTAGCTACACTCTGATTGAAGCCGTCGAAGAAATAGCTGTATATGCAACTCAAGACTACAACGTGAAGTTCAGGCCCAATGGCTTACACAGGCTTTGTCTACACATATCACAAGACACCGAACATTAGGAATGTTAACAACTCTCCTACAGTCAGGCAGATGCGGGGGGGTTCTCTGCCCTTCCTCAGTGTCTCAAGGAAGCATGTCTTGAAGCCACTCGCAACTATGCCATTCCTAGGCAGTGAGAAGGTACAGTACTGCTGATCGGAGTTTCCAAGATGATCCAGTCTCACTGAACCGGGGACCATCTGCCAGTTCCCTGCCTCAGTTGCATTAACTCTGTCTCAAACCTCGTGGCAGTCTCTGTTGAAGACTGCGAACTACTCTGCTAGGCAGTTTGAAACTGTGAGAGACTGAGTGTGGAGCTCAACTCCTGAATAAGATGTTTTGGGTACCGAGCCTTCAGCTGACCCTCGCACGTCATGGAACTTAGATGTACACCAGCTCTAACCATCAAGAATTAACGGAAATCCCTGACGTAATAGAGCGTGGAGCCTACGTCTTGTGTGGCCGGTGACATTCCAATTACACCGCTCCCCACTTCCGTCAAACAGCAAGCCTAGGCCTTTTAAGAAGTCCGGGTGACCACGCACATGCTGGATGTGAGGTACAGCCATAAGCTCAACCTCAGAAGTGTGTAGCATGGGAGGCAGATTCTGCTAACCCGCTTCGGCATGAGTATTTGGTAACCGGCTACACTCTGTTGGAGAGCCGTTTGGAAAATCGCTGCTGATTCAACTCGATACAACGGGAGTTCAGGCCCAGTTCTCACCACTTTGCTTTTCCCGCACCTCTCCGAGCCACTAACATAAGGATGTGTGCAGCTACTCCTAAAGTCATGCAGGATGCGTGAGGGATCTCTGCCCGTCCTCAGCTCTCTACAGGGAAGCATGTCTTGAAGCCAGCTGTAACTACTGCATTCTATGCAGTGAGAAGGTACAGTACTTCTGATGTCAGGAAGGTTTCCAATGATTACCACAGTCTACGTGCACCTGGAGATACCCGTCCAGGTCTCATGGTTACTCGTCTCAGAAGCCACGTGGCAATAGTCTCTGGTGAAGACTGTGAGAACTCACTCTGCAGGCAGTGTGGAACTGTGAGGTGTGACTGAGGTGAGCTCAACCTCAGAAGTACGAATGCTTTTGGACAAGGCGTTCACAGCTACCTTCTCCAACGTATGGAAACGTTAGTTGTAGCCCGTTACCAGAAGTACTGGGAAATCGTGAGACTGAGCTTGGAGGCACTCAGTCTTGTGTTGCGCGGGGATTCCATTACCTCTCCCATGCACTTCCCGTCAACAGCGAGCCGGCCATTTTGAAGCCAAGGACGAGCAGGCCTGATGTGGATGTATATAGCCATAGCTCAACTCTCAGAAGCGTGGTAATGCATTGTTAGTCACATGTCTGCTACACCTACGCTTCTAATCGGGATCTTGGGAACACTGGCTCACAACTCTGGTTGAGGATAAGCCGTTTGAAATCCGCTATAATTTTCAACTCATATACACGGGAGTTCAGGCCACAGTGGCTCACACATCTTTTCCCGAAAACTCCCCAGCCACTAACATAAGGTGTTAGAGCTACTCCTAAAGTCAGGCGATAGCCGGTGAGGGTTCTTGCCTGTCCTCAGCTCTCACAGGGAAGCATGTTTGGAGCCAGCTGTCCAACTAGCTGGCATTCCTATGGCAGTGATAAGGTAGTAGTATTCTGATGTCGGAGGTTTCCCGATTACCAGTCTCACTGCACCGGGGAATACCTCCAGTCTGCAATGTTACACATATTCGTACTCAGAAGCTTCTGGAAAACGTCTCTGTGAAGACCTTAAACTGCTCTGCAAGGCAGTGTGGAGACGTGTGGACTGAGGGTGAGCTCAACTCTCATAAGTAAGATGCTTTTGGACAAGGCGTTCAGCTACCTTCTCATACCTATAAAGTATGTAGCACCAGTGCCTTACCACAAGAATTACTACGGAATCCTGGATGAGCTGGAGCACTCGTCCTTGTGTGGCGGTGAGTTCCATTACCTCCCAGCACTTCCGTCAAACAGCGAGCCTAGGCCTTTAGAAGCCAAGGGTAACCAGAGGCTGGATGTGGAGGTAACAGGGCCATAAGCTCAACTCTCAGAAGGTGTATGCATGGAGGCGACATGTCCTGCTACCCCTCGCGAATGAGATATTGGAACCTGGCTACACTCTGGTTGAGAGAAGCCGTTTGGAAATCGCTGTATTCAACTAGAGTCACGGAGTTCATCGGCCCAGTGCTCACACATGCTTTTCCCGACACTCTCCCAGCCCTAACTATAGGAGTGTTAGAGCTACGTCCTACATCAATGGCAGGATGCGGGAGGGTTCTGCCCTGCCTCAGCTCTCACAGGGAAGCATGTCTTGAAGCCAGCGTCAACTAGCTGCATTCCTATGGTCCAGTGAGAAGGTAAGCAGTACATGCTGAGTCAGGAGGTCCCAAGATTACGCAATCCACTGCCTGGGATACGCTCCAGGTCCCTGCATTGTTATCCACGTGTCGTCATCGAAGCCTCTGGCATGAAGTCTCCTGGTGAAACCGTGCTGTAAACTCATCGGCAGGCATGTGGAACTGTGAGGGACTGAGGTGAGCTCAACTCTCAAAGTAAGATTGCTTTTGGACAAGGCGTTCAGCTACCCTCTCACGTTATGGGACTTAGTAATGTAGCACCTAGCTACCACAGAATTACTAGGAATCGCGGAATTGAGCTTGGAGTGCACTGTCTTGTGTGCCGGGATTCCATATACCTCTGCCCAGCATTTCCGTCAACAGGCGAGCCTAGGCCATTTAGAAGCCAAGGTACGCAGCAGGCTGGATGTGGAGGTACGGCCATGAAGCTCAACTCTCAAGCGTGTATTCATGGAGGCATGTGTCCCTGCTCGTACACTCGGATATTGGAACCTGGCTACACTCTGGTTGAGGAAAGCCGTGGGAAAGCGCTGTATTCAAACTCATATCAGGGATTTCTGGCCAGTGTCACAACATGCTTTTCCGAGTTTCCGCAACTCTCCCATTCAGCCACTAACAATAAGATGTTAGCCTACTCCTACAGTCACAGGATGCGGAGGGTGTTCTGCCCTGTCCTCAACTCTCACGGGAAGCTGCTTGAAGCCAGTCCTTCACTAGCTCTTCCTCTATGGCAGGATGAAGGTAGCATATCTGATTCAGGAGTTCGCAAGATTAACCCTCTACTGCACTGGGAGACACGCGTCCAGGTCGCATTGTGTAACTTCGTCCTAAAGCTCTCCGGACAACGTCTCTAGGTGATAGACTGCTAAACAGCTCTGCAGGACGTGTGGAACTGTGAGGACTGTATGGTAGCTAAACTCTCAAAGTAAGATGCTCTTTGGACAAGGCGTTTTCAGCTAAACCGTTCTCACGTAGGACCTTAGTATTTAGCACCAGTCTACACAGAGAATTACTCCGGAAAATCGCGGACTGATCTTGAGCACTAGTCTTGGTGGCCGGGTAGATCCAATTTACCTCCCCCAGATTTACGCTCCCAATCAAGGCGACCTAGGCCTTTTAGAATGCGAAGGGTACCACAGAGCTACATATGAGGTACAGGCATAGCTTCATCTAGAAGTAGCTGTATGTCATCACATAGCATGATGTCGGCACACAACTTCGCACATGGTTGTTTCCAACGCTACACCACTCTGAGATGGTTACAGCCTTGAATCCTGTACCACTGCAGGATATCTGAGGAGTTCTGCCCGTCGAACCGCTTTCTCCGGAAGCCTTCCAGCCATACATGAAGTGCCGCACGTACGTCAGCAACGTTTGGCTAGCTCAAGGACAATTCTAGCGGCTTACTAGCATAGGAGATGAAGGTAGCCAGTATTTGAGTCGAGGAGGTGCAAAGATAACCTCTCTACGACTGCAACCTGGAGATAACACCGTCCAGGTTGCATTGTTAACTTGCGTTCTCAGAGCCCGGCAAACTTCTCAGGTGGAACGTGCGAAACCACTCGCAGACAAGTGGGAAAACTGTGAGCGACGGAGGTTAGCTAAACTCGCAGAAGTAAGATTGCTTTTGGACAAGAGGCTTCAGCTACTCTTCCTCACATAGGAACTTTATGTAGCACACAGTCTACCACGGAATTATCTCGAAATCGCTGATTGAGTGAAGGCACTACACTTGTGGCCGGGAATTTCCATTTTCCCTCTCCCACGCTCCATCAAGAGCGAACCTAGGCCTTTTCAAGCATAGGGGTAACCAGCTACACTACTGATTGAAGAAGGTCATTAGAATCGCTGATTCAACTCACATACACGTGATTTCAGGGCCCACACGATTCCACATGCTTTTCTCCAACCTTTCAACTTTCACAGACACTAACCGTCGTAGAATGTTACGAGCTCTGTTCGCAGTCAGGCAATCGTGAGGGTTCTGCCCCTGATCATCAGCTCTCGACAGAGAAGCATCGCCATGAAGCCAGCTCTCAACTAGCTGCATTCCGATGGCAGGTGGAAGGTAGGCAGTATTGTGAGTCAGGAAGTGGGTCCAAGATTACCTATCTACTGACCTGGGATACCCTCCAGGTCTGCTTGTTAACCTGCGTCTCAAAGCCTCTGGCAAACGTCTCAGCGTGAAGACGCTGCGAAACATCACTCTGCAGCAGTGTGGACTGTGAGGGACTGAGTGTTTAGCTCAACCCAGAAGTATGTGCTTTGGACAAGGGCGTTCAGCTATCCTAAATTCTCATCACTACGGAACTGTTATGTGCACCAGTCCACGGCCAGAATTACTGAGGAAATGCTGAGGATTGACTTGGATGCACCTAGTCTTGGTTTGTGCCGGGAGATCCATTCCTCCCCAACTCTCAAGAAGCCTCTCCAGCACTTTTCGTAAGCAAGGGAGCCCTAGTAGGCCTTAGATATGTACCAGCACTGAGTGGTGGTACAGGGCCTCTCACCCGAGAAGTTTTGCATGGAGCAGTGTCACCCTCGCAGGGTGGACTAGCTACACTCGAGGCATTATCGCTATTGATATACTTTCAGGCCCAACGTTTCACACATGCTTTTCTCCAACTCGCCATGCCACTAACATAAGGGATGTTAGCAGTCTAGTCCAGTCAGGCATATGCGGGACGGTTTCTGCCCAATCCCTCAGCGCTCACAGGAGCATGCCTTGAAAGCCAGCTGCTCAACTAGCTGCAAATTATTATGGACGTTGAGAAGTAGCAGTCATTCGAGTAACGAGGTTCCCCAAGATTACCACTCTACTGGCACCTGGAGATGACCGCCAGGTCTGCTTGTTTCCTGCGTCTCAGAAGCCTCTGGCCAACAGTCCTCTGAGTGAAGAACCTGCAAAATCCTCTGCAGGCAGTGTGGAAGACTGTGAGGGACTGAGGCGTGAGCTCAACTCTCCAGAATGGGAGAGGATGCTTTGGACAAGGCGTTTCAACTGCCTTCTCACGTATTGAACTTAGTATTGCGGCACCATCACCAGGGAATTACTAGGAAATCGCTGATTGAGCTGGGAGCATAGTCTTTGTGCCGGAATTTCCCAATTCCTTCTTCCAACACTTCCCGTCAACGCTCGGCCCTAGGGCCTTTTGAGAATGCGAATTTACCAGCAGGCTGGGATTGGTGGAGTACAGCCATAAGCTCACACTCAGAAGTGTGTCTGCATGGGAGGCAGATTCTGCCTACCCACTCGGTATGGATTTGGAACCTAGCTACACTCTGATTGAGGCCGTGAGAAATCGCTTATCACTCAAGATACCACGTGATGTTCATGCCCAATGCTTACACATGCTTTCTCACTCGCACGTCACATCCACCTAGCCACTAACAGTAAGGGTGTAACAGCTACTACGCTACAGTTCAGGCATGAGATGCGGGGATCTGGGGTTGCCTGTCCTCAGTTCCAAGGGAAGCTGCTACTTGAAGCCACTTCAAACTAGCTGCATGTTTATTGCTTGGGAAAGGTGAGCAGATCGGACAGAGAGTTCCAGATTACCACTCTAATGCACCTCTGAATACCTGCCGGTCTGCATTGTTAACTTGTACTCGAGAGCATCTACTGGCCAACATGGTCTCTAGTGAAGACAGTCGTGAAACTCACTCTGCAGGCCGGTGGAACTGTGCAATGGGACTGGTAGCTCAACTCTCTGGAAGTCAGATGCTTTGGCAAGAGCTTCAGGCTTACCTTCTCACATATGGGAACTTATGTATGTAAGCACCAGCTCTCTACCAAAGGAATACTCGGGACAATCGCGGAATTGAGCTTGGAGGCATACGTCTTGTTGTGCCGGGTATTCCAATTCGCTCTCACATGTCCTTCAAGACAGAAAGAGCCTAGGCCTTTAGAAGCGCAATGTACCACAGGCTGGATGTTGGAGTACAGCCAAAGTCTCAACTCTCGAAGTGTGCTATGCATGGATGCAGATGTCTGCTACCACCCCCCCCACTCGGTAATCATGGAGATTGGAACTAGCACCACTCTGTTGAGGAACCGTAGGAAATCGCTGTATTCAACCTCAAGATACACGTGGAAGTTATGCCGAGCTATAACACAGTGCTTTTCACCCAACACCATACTCACGCCACAACATAGGATGTTAAGCAAGCTGACGACTCCGACAAGGTCAGGGCAGATGCGGGGGGGTCTGGGCCCTGCCTCCATGCTCTCAAGGGAAGCATGTCTTGAAGCCAGCTGTCGAACAGCTGCATTCCTATGGCATGGAGACAGGTAGCATTATCTGAGCCTAGTGAGTTTCCAAGATTACCAGCTACACTGCACCGGGGGATAACCACCCTCCAGGCCTGCATTGTTACCGTTCCACTTGCCTTCTCAGAAGCCTCTGGCAAAACGCTTGCGGTGAAACCGGCGAAACTCACTCCCCTGCGGCAGTGTGGAACGGTGAGGACTGAGGTGACGAGCTCAACTCTCAGAAGTAAATGCTTTTGGACCAAAGGCGTTCCAGCTACCCTCTAACGTATGGACCTAGTATGTTAGCACCAGTCTCCACGGAATTACTAGGAAATCCCTGGACTGAGCTGGAGGCACTAGTCTTGTGTGCCGGGTGATTCCAATTACCTCTCCCAGCACTTCCCGTGCAACAGAGAGCCTAGGCCTTTTAGAAGCAGGGTCGAGCAGGCTAGGCTAGTGGAGGTACAGGCCAATAAGCTCGCAACGCTCTCCAGAAGTGTGAATGCTGTGGAGGCAGATGTGCTGCTAACCACTCGGTACATGAATATGGAAACTGGCTACACTTGATTGATGAGATACCGTTTGGAAATCCGCATATTTCAACTCAGATACACGGGGAGTGAAGGCACAGTTGCTCACACATGCTTTTTCCCGCACTCTTCACAGCCACTAAACATAAGATGTTAGCAGCTACTCCTACATCAGGCAGTGCGGGAGGGTTCTGCCCTGTCCTCAGCTCTCAGTCACAGGGAAGCAATGTCTTTGAAGCCAGCCCTGATCAGACTAGCTTGCATTCCTCATTGGCAGTGAGCATTCACTCGAGGCAGGAGGTTCCCAGATTACCACTCTACCTGCACTTGAGTACCCTCCAGGTCTGCATTGTTAACTTGTACTCAGAAGCCTCTGGCAATCGTCTCTGGTGAAGACGTGTGAAACTCACTCTGCAGGCAGTGTGGAACTGTGAGGGACTGAGGGTGGAGCTCACTCTCAGAAGTAAGATGCTTTTGGACAAGGCGTTCAGCTACCTCTCACATATGGAACTTAGTATGTTAGCACCTGTCTACCACAAGAATTACTGGGAAATCGTGAATTGAGCTTGGAGGCACTCGTCTTGTGTGCCGGGAGATTCCAATTACCTCTCCCAGCACTTCCGTCAAACAGCGAGCCTAGGCCTTTAGAAGCCAAGGGTACCAGCAGGCTGGATGTGGAGGTACAGGCCATAAGCTCAACTCTCAGAAGTGTGTATGCATGGGAGGCAGATGTCTGCTACCCTCTCGTACATGGGATTTGGAACCTAGGCTACACTCTGGATTGAGAAAGCCGTTGGAAATCGCTGTATTCAACTCAGATACACGGGAGTTCAGGCCCAGTGCTCACACAGCTTTTCCCGCAAACCTCTCCCAGCCACTAACATTAGGATGTTAGCAGCTACTCCTACAGTCAGGCAGGATGCGGGAAGGGTTTCTGCCTGTTCCCCACTCTCACAGGGAAGCCCATGTCTTGAAGCCCAGCTGTCCAACTAGCTGCATTCCTATGGGCAGTGGAGAAGGTAGCAGTTATCTGAGCGGAGGTTCCAGATACCAGTCTACTGCACCTGGGGATAACCCTCCACGTGCTGCATGTGTACCCCTCGCTCTCCAGAAGCCGTGGAAACGTCTCTGTGAAGCACCTGCGAAACCAGTCTGCAGGCAGTGGTGGAACTGTGGAGGGACTGAGCGAGCTCAACTCCAGAAGTAAGATGCTTTTGGCATAGGCGTTCAGCTACCCTTCCACGTATGGACCTTATATGTACACAGCAGTCACAACTACCACAGGAAATGTACTAGGAGAATCGGCTGACTGAGCCTTGAGGCACTAGTCTTTGTGTCCGGGTATTCCACAATTACCATCTCCCAGCCTTCCGTCAAAACAGCGAGCCCCGAGGCGTTTTTAGAAGCCAAGGTTACCATGCAGGCTTGGATGTGGAGGTACCGGCCATAAAGCTCAACTCCCAGAAGTGGTATTCATGGGAAGGCAGATGTCTGCTACCCCTACTGACATGGAGTTGGAACCTGATACACTGTGATTGTAGTAAGCCAGTGGAACGCTGTATTCAACTTCAGATACACGAGTTCGAGAGCCCAGTGCTCACACATGCTTTTCCCCAACCTTCCCAGCCACTACATAAGAATGTTGCACTACTCCACAGTCAGGCAGGATGCGTGAGGGTTCTGCCCTGTCCCTCAGCTCTCACAGGTGAAGTCATGTCTATGAACCAGGCTCTTCACGACTCATCTCTATGCAGATGAAGGTATGCAGTATTCTGAGTCAGGTATGTTTCAAGATTACCCTCTACGCAACCGAGATACGCTCCAGGGGTCTGCATTGTTAACTTGCGTTGCAGAACGTCGAGCAACTTCTCATGTGGTGAAGACGATGTGAACACACTCTGCCAGCGTGTGGGAACTGTGAGCGGACGAGGGTTTAGGGCTACTCTCAAAGTAAGAGCTTTTGGACAAGCGTTTTCAGCTACTCGCTCGCAACATATGGAACTTAGTATGTAGCACCAGTCCTACCCAAGATTACTCGGAATCGCTGAATGAGCGTGGAGGCACTATCTGTCCTGGTGTGCCGGGAGATTCCATTTTCCTCTACCACGCATCCATCAAACAAGCGAACCTAGGCCTTTTCACGAAGCAGGACCAGGGTGGTGGAGTTAAGGCTAAGCTCAACCTCAGAGTTCTGGGGCAGATCGGCTACCCGCTCTACATGGGATTTGACTCTAGAAGCTCATTGAGGAATCGCTGTGATCCGATCAACTCAGTAGCACGTGGGTTCAGCTCCCACGTTCACATGCTTTTCCCGAACCTCTCACAAGCCACTAAAGAGATGTTAGCAGCTACTCCGACAGTCAGGCGGATCCGGAGGTGTTCTGCCCCTGAACCTCAGCTCTCTCAGGGAAGCCTGCCGTAGAAGCCGCTGCTGTCACTAGCTCATTCTTAGGCAGTGATGAAGGTAGCATTTGTGAGTCATGAGGTCCAAGTATCCTACTCGACGACCTGGAGATACCCTCCAGGTCCTCATTGTTAACTCCGGCTTCTCAGAAGACCTCTGGCAAACGTCTCGCTGAAGACGTCGAAAACACACTCTGCAGGCAGTGTGGAATGTGAGGGCTGAGGTTAGTCACCTCAGAAGTAATTTGGCTTTTGGACAAGGCGTTCAGCTATCTCTCACATACGGAACTTTTTATGTAGCCCCAGTGTACCAACCACGGGAATTATGGGAATCGCTGAATTGGAGCTTGGAGGCACTAGACTTGTGTGCGGGAGAATTCCAATTTCCTCTCCAACGCTCCCATCAAGAAGCGACCTAGGCCTTTTCGAAGCATAGGTGGGTACTAGCTACACTCGGATTGAAGAAGGGTCTTATAAATCGCTGTAATCCACTCACATACACGTGATTTCAGCCCAACGATCCCCATGCGTTTTCGTCCAACCTTTCACACCACTAACTAGAGAATGTTTAGCAGTCTGTCTAACATCAGGCGGATGCGGGAGGGTCTGCCCTGTCCTCAGCTCTCACAGAGAAGCAGCCTTGAGCCAGCTGTCAACTATCTTCTTCCTATGGCAATGAAAGGTAGCAGTATTCTGAAGTCAGATGTTCCAGATTAACCATCTAAACTGCAACCTGGGGATCCCTCCAGGTCGCATGTTACCACTAGCGTCTCAGAAGCCTCTTGAAAACGGCTCTGTGAAGACCTGCGAAAATCACTCTTGGTCAGCAGTGTGGAACTGTGAGGCTGAGGCGGAGCTCAGCTCTCAGGAGTAAGATGCTTCTGGACAAGGCGTTCAACTACCTTCTCACGTATGGAACTTAGTATGTAGCAACAGTCCACCACAGGATGACTAGGAAGTCGCGCTGGATTGAGCTTGGATGCACTAGTCCTTTTGTGCCGGAGATTCCACCAATTAACCTCTTCCAACCGTCCGTCAAGCAGCGTGCCAGGCCTTTTAGAATCGAGTGTACCACAGGCTGGATTTGGTGTTACAGGCCATAACTCACCGCTCAGAAAGTGTGTTTGCATGGGAGGCAGAATGTCTGCTACCCCCACTCGGACATGGGATTTGGAACCTTGCTACACTCTGAATGAGGGGGGCCGTTGAAATCGCGGATTTCAACTCAGATACACGTGATTTCAGGCCCAATGCTTTACCACATGCTTTTCCCAGCAACTCTCCCAGCCACTACATTAAGGATGTTAGCAGCGCTAATTCCCTATTAGTCAGGCAGGATGCGGGTCGGTTTTGCCCTTCACTCAGGTCTTCACGGGAAGCTTGCCTACAAGCCAGCTCCTCAACTACTGCATTATTATGGCGTTGTGAAGGTAGCATTAAGTCGAGTCACGATGTTCCAAAGATTACCACTCCTACTGCACCTGAGATACCGTCCAGGTCTGCATTGTTAACTTGCGTCTCAGCAGCTCCTCTGGCAACGTCTCATGAAGACATGCGAACTAACTCTGGGCAGCGTGTGGCACTGTGGAGGTACTGTGGTGACTCAACTCTCAGAGTCAGATGCTTTGGACAAGCGTTCCGCTGCCTTTCTCACAATGGAACTTAGTAGTGACAACCAGTCTACCAAGGAATTACTACTGGAAATCGCTGAATGTGAGCTTGGAAGACAGTATCCTTGTGTGCCGGAGTTTCCAATTCGTCTCTTCCCAACATTCCGCAAGCATCGAGCCTAGGCCTTTTATAGCGAAATGTACCAACAGCTGGATGTGGAGTACGCCCATAAGCCTCAACTCTCAGCAAGTGTCCTAGCATGGGATGCAGATGTCTGCTACCCCCTCGTATCGAGTTGGAACCTAGCTACACTCTGCGTGAAGGCGTAGAATCGCTGTATTAACTCAAGATACACGTGAGTTCAGGCCCATGCTTACACAGGCTTTTCTACAACATTCACAGCAGCCACTAACATTAAGGAATGTTAACAGCTCCTCCTACAGTCAGGCAGGATGCGGGGGGTTCTGCCTCTTTCCTCATTTCTCAAAGGGAAGCATGTCTTGAAGCCAGCTGTCCACTATCTGCATTCCTAGCAGTGAGACGGTAGCATTACTCTGAGTCAGGAGGTTCCAAGATTACCATCTACTGCACCTTGGGATACCCTCCAGGTCTGCTTGTTACCCTGCTCCTCAGACCTCCTGGCAAAACGTCTCTGTTGAAGACCTGCGAAACTAACTCTGCAGGCAGTGTGGAAACTGGGTGAGATAGAGGCTGACTGAAGCCTCAACTTCTCAGAAGTAAGATTGGTTTTTGGACAGGCGTTCAGCTACCCTCTGACGTTGACCAAGTATGTAGCAACCAGTCTACCCCAGGAATTACTAGACCATCCCTGGACTAGCTTGGAGGCACTAGTCTTGTGTGCCGGGTGTTCCAATTAAACCTCTCCCAGCACTTCCGTCAAAACAGCGAGCCTAGCCCCTTTTGTTAGAAGTCCCAGGGGGGGTTTTTTTAAAAAAACCAGCAAAGGCTGGATGTGGAGTACAGGCATACTCAACTCTCAGAGTGTGTATGCCTGGGAGGCCTATGCCTGCTACCCACTCTCGGACATGAGATATGGAACCTTGCTACACTCTGATGATGAGAGCCCGTTGGAAATCGCTGTATTCAACTCAATAACCACGGGAGTCAAGGCCCAGTGCTCACACATGCTTTTTCCCGCAACCTCTCCCAGCCACTTAACATAAGGATTTAGCAGCTACTCCTACATCTGTCAGGAATGCGGGAGGTTCTGCCCTGTCCCTCACTCTCACATGGATCATGTCTTGAAGCCAGCTGTCAACTAGCTGCCATTCCTATGGCAGTGAGAAGGTGCAGTACTCTGAGTCCATGAGGTTTCCCAGATTACCACTCTACTGCACCTGGAGATTACCCTCCCGTTCTGCATGTTAAATTGTACTCAGAAGCCTCTGCAATGGTCCTCTGGTGAGACGTGTGAAACGCCCTCTGCAGGCAGTGTGGAACTGTGAGGGACTGAGGGTGAGGCTCAACTCTCAGATAAGATGCTTTTGACCAGGCGTTCAGCTCCTTCTCACATATGGAACTTATGTAATGTAGCCCAGTCTACAGAGGAAGTACTGGGAAATCGCGAATTGCCCTTGGAGACAGTAGTCTTTTTGTGTGCCGGGAGTTTCAATTCGCTCTCCCACATTCCGTAAGCAGCGAGCCTAGGCCTTTAGAATCGAACTGTACCAACAGGCTGGATTGGAGGTACAGCCATAAGCTCAACTCTCGAAGTGTCTATTCATGGGATCGATGTCTGGTCTGCGCCACTCCGGTCTCGGAGTTGGACCTATCTACACTCTGATTGAAGGCGTAAGAAATCGCTGTAATTCCACTCAAGATACGGGTTTCACAGGCCCAATTCTTACACAGGCTTTTCTACAACATTCAAGCCCTAACATTAGATGTTAACAGCTACTCCTACCGTCGGCAGGATGCGGGGGGGTTCTTCCTGTCCTCAGTTTCTCAAAGGAGCATGTCGGAAGCCAGCTGTCCACTACTGCATTCCTATGGCGTGAGAAGGTAGCATACGCGAGTCATGAGGTTCCAAGATTAACAAGTCTACTTCTATGCAGCCTGGGGATACCCCCTCCGGTCTGCATTGTTCCGACCCGTTACCTACCCTGCGTCTCAGAAGCCTCTGTCAAACGTCTCTGGTGAAGACCTGCGAAACTAACTCTGCAGGCAGTGTGGAACTGTGAGAGACTGAGGCTGACTGAGTCACTCTCAGAATTAGATGGTTTTGGACAAGGCGTTCCAGCTCCTCTGACGTATGGAACCATAGTATGTAGCCCAGTCCTACCACAGGAATTACTAAGAAATCCCTGACTGAGCTTGGAGGCCTAGGCTTTGTGTGCCGTGTGATTCCATTACCTCTCCAGCACTTCCCCGTCAAACAGCGAGCCTAAGGCCTTTTAGAAGCCGCAGGTACCCAGCAGGCTGGATGTGGAGGTGTACGGCATAAGCTCAACTCTCAGAGTGTGGTATGCATGGGAGGCAGATGTCTGCTACCACCCACTCGGACATGA